>NC_060286.1:32856999-32988361 GCF_021613505.1 Equus quagga | reverse complement strand
GCATCCAACCTCAAACCCCCACCACCACCTACCTATCCATCAACCCATTCATCCATCTATCTACCCATTAAAGCATCCATCTATCCATCTATCCCTCACCCATCAAGCTATTCACACATCCACCCACCCACCCATCTACCCACCCACCCATTCATCCATCTAGCCACCCATTCACTCCTCCATCTATCCATCTACCCCCTCATCCATCCATTGACTCATCCATCTACACCTCCATCTGTCCACCATTTACCCATCCACACACCCACCCGCCTCTCCACCCATCCATCCATCTAACAAATAATTTTTGAGAGCTTATAAGGACCAAGCATGGAGGAACATCTCAGATTTGTCCCTGACTGTTCCCCACTCCCTTCTAATTCTAGTTGTCAGTTTCTACAGCTTCATGTTGGCCATGCCTGCTCACACCCAGACCCAGTCATGCCAAGCTACTTTCAGTTCCGCAAAGGTGCTCATTTTCTCTCTCTCACATTTGACCTGATTTACACATTGTTTCCACAGGAAAAAACTCCCCTCTGCTCAGGCTGCCCTTCCCCCTTCTCCTGGTCTTTGCATAACTTGCTGCTGGGGAAGACTTTTCTGGCTGGGTTAGGTCAACTTCTATGAACTCCCTTAAAATTTTATGCTCTCCTTAGGAGCTGGTTTCACTTATCTTCTCCCCTCTCCCATGAGACTAAAAGCAACTTGAGTTACTCTAGGGGCCAGTGTCTAGTGCATGCCTTCCATTTAATAGATACTCAATAAGTATTTGTTGTGTGAATGAATAAGTGAATGAGTGGATGGATGGCTGGTTGGATAGACAGACGGATGAATGGAGAACCATCGAAGGGTTTGAAGCAGGAGTTTGAGAGTGGTAAGATGGAGGCAGGACATCTGATTGGAGGCCATTGCATTCTGGGGAGGAAATCTTGACCAAGCCAATCTAGGGCACTGGTGAGAGAGCTGAAGAGGAGGTGATGGATGTGGGAAATATTTAGGAGTTAAAAATAGTAGAACTGGGTAATTAACTGGATGCTCTGAATGAAGATGAGGAAGGGAGCTGAAGGCTAGCCATTCAACGTGAGTGACTGGGCAGGTCGAGATGCCCCTTCCAAGAACAGACTGGTGGAGAAAATGATGGAAGCAGGGTGAGCCTCACTGAGCATGTCCTGTGAGGTGGAAGGAAGCTGGTTATGTCAACCTTCCACCTGGTGGGAGGTCTGGGCATCGCCAGACTACAGAGGAGATGCCGTGTCACAGTTTGTGCGGAGTAAAAAGAATGAACCAACACTAAATGTGAGTGTGAGGGATGCCCACAGCACCCACTGTACACTGCCTCGAGTCGTGATTTGTGCATGTGACGTTCCTGTCTTGCAAGATGGGAGGCTCCCTGAGGTTGGGAGCCATTTCTTCTTCATCGCTAAGGCCCCCATGTCCAGCCTTGTGCTGTGAACAGAGTAGACGCTCCACAAATACTTGTCAAATGAAATCCAGAGGTCCTGGACTGTTGGGCAAGCCAGTCCATCTCTCTGGACCTCAGTTTCCTCGTCCCTAAAATAGGTAAAGTAACAGGGCTGTTGTGACGGTCGGACGAAAGGGCAGATGTGAAGTGCTCTGTAAACTATAAAAGATTTTGTAAATACAAAGTGTAAGTACTCTCCCAGATTCAGTCACTATTTCTTGAGAGGCTGAATCAGGCTGTTGATCTCCCAAGGGATCCTGGTTCTGCCCACAGGTTCATCTGGGTCTCAAGTTCCCCTTCCAGCCACCTCTGTTCTCTAGCCTGGGAACTCATGTAGGATACTTGACAGACCTTCTAACCTTTGATTGCCTTGCTACTCAAAGCGGGGTCTGTGGCAGCACCAGAATCACCAGGGAGCTTGTTGCAAATTCTTGAGCCCCACCTTAGACTCACTGAGTCAGAAATTCTGGAGGTGGGCTCAGTAATGTTTTCACAGATCCTTCAGGTGACTCAGACGCACTTAAGTTTGAGAACCACTGCGCTAGAATACCAAGACCCTCTTTTTGTTCCAAAGTGAACGTAGGAGATGCTTAAATCTAAACATTGTCAATGTTTCTTCTTTGCCCTGCAGGCTTGAATATTTCCAGCTTTGGTTGCCAGAATTTGCTTATTGTTGGCCTAGGAAAGAGGAAGCTACAAGCTGTAGCCCCAGCCCACCCGACACATGCATACACTCACCACTAGTAAACAACAGGCTTCAGGCCGGGTGACTCTCATTGAATTCCTAAGACCTGACAGGACGTGTTCTCATTATGTCTTCATTTGCCCTGTTTTCTTGGCTCCTGGGGGCCTGTGCTTATGAATGAATTTTATCTTCCTGCGGGTGGATTTTATCTGAACTTCGGAGAGGTAAATTCAGAGACACAGAGGGTCCTGGGTGGGTGCCCCTAGGCACCGTTCAGGGACCTCCGTTGCTGTGGACCTCACGTGTAAGCCAGGTGGACCCTTTGGCCCCACAGGTGTGGCCTTGGGATTCAAGGACAGGGCAGCTGGGGAGAGGAGGGAGAGTGGGGTCAAACTCTGACTTACTGGGCTGTGGGCAAAGCTTTGGGGTCTCAGGCCTCAACTTCTCCTTCTCCCTTCCTCTCACTGTCAAAACATAAGCGAAAACAAAAAACTGAAAACACAAAAAGCAAAAAACTAGAAAACTTGTGTTATGCTGGTGGGAATGTAAAATGGTACAGCCGCTGTGGAAAACAATGGTGGTTCCTCAAAAAATTAAAAATAGAACTACCATATGATCCAGCAATTCCACTTCTGGGTATACACTCAGAGAATTGAAAGCAGGGAGTCAAACAGATATCTGTATACCCATGTTCATAGCAGCATTATTCACAATAGCTGAAAGGCAGAAAAACCCAAATGTCCATCAACAAATAAATGGATTAACAAAATGTGGTCTCCACATACGATGGGATATTATCCAGCCTTAAAAGGAAGAAAATCCCGTCACATGCTGTAACATGGATGACCCTTGAGGACATTTCGCTAAGTGAAATAAGCCAGTCACAAAAGGACAACTACTATAGGATTCCACCTACATCAGGTGCCTACAACAGTCAAATTCATAGCGACGGAAAGTAGAGTAGTGGTTGCCAGGGGCTGGGGAGGGGGCGGAATGGGGAGTTAGTGTTTAATGGGGACAGAGTTTTTCAGTTTGGGGAGATGAAAAGTTCTGGAGATGGATGCTGGTAATGGCTGCACAACCATGTGAATGTAGTTTGTGCCACTGAACTGTACACTTGAACATGATGAAAATGGTGAATTTTACCTTATATATATTTAACCACAATTATAAACAACTAGAAGAAGCACCCCTCCCCCACCACCATCACTGAAGTTCCAGGCCTGTGTCCTGGAGAGGACAGGGAGGTGAGCCCAACTGGGAGTCCTCATCTTCCGGGACTGAGAGATTGGGGGTGAGTCCCAGGTGGGGACTGGATGTGGCAGCGAGGTGGAGCATGGAGCAAGGAGACTTGGCTTCTCATGCCAGTGTTTCCTTCCTCAGGCTGGCTTTGGGCAAGTCACTTTCCCTTTGGAACCTCTGCTTCCTCACCTGTAGGATGGGGAGGGGGCACTCGCTCCTTCATTCTAGGAGTATTCATGAATGCCTGTGATGGGCACACACTGTTCAAGGCCTCTGCCCTCTTCGAATTTACATTCTCATGGAGGAGACAGATCATCAACAAGCAGACAAGTAAATAATCAAGAAAAACCTCTCCGATGCTGATGGGAGCTCTGCAGAGCAATCAGAGAAGATGATGTGATGACAACTGGGGTGGGGACTGCTTTAAGTGGAGTGGTCAGGGAAGGCCTCGCAAGGAGGTGATGTTTAAGCTGAGATCTGGCAGCAAAGGAGCAGGCCCTGTGATGGGGGGGGGGGGGGGGGGCAGGCTGATGGAGGAGGGGTGCAGACGGCAGCACTCTAGGAGATGCAGGCCCTGATGCAAAGGCCTGAGGCAGGAGCAAGGCTGGGTGACTGGGGCACAGAAACTGGCCAGTGTGGCTGGAGTGCAGCGGTGGCAAGCAAGGTGTGGGGAGCTGGGGCCAGATCCTGTTGGGCCTTGTAGGTCTCGAAAGGAGTTTGGGTTTCACCGTAGGTGTGATAAGAACTGTCTCAGTGGGTTTTAAGCAAGGAAGAGGAGGATCTGGCTTGCATTGTAGAAAGATTGCTGTGGCTGCCATGTGGGTAATGGCCAGGGGCAGGAGTGGGAGAGCTGGGGTGGGGAGGCTTGGCTACAGAGAGAGCCACAGAGAGTCTAGGTGGCAGGGAGTTGGGGGGGGTGGCTTTGGACCAGGCCCAATTCTTGCCCATTTTAGTGACACTTATGAAAGCTATAGGCCCCTTTCCCGGAAGAAATGCACATACCTGTATATTTACAAGATTGAGCATGTGAATTCAGGGGAGCCCCTCAGGGTTATCCTCCATGAACCCCAGGATTGGAACTGCTGGTCTGGGTATCTCTGAGCCCCTTACCAGCAAGCTGCGCCAGCTTCCAGGCTGAGACCTGGCTCCCGTGGCCACAGGCCAGGCAGGAGCCACAACAGAGCCGACAGGAGGGAGGCTGTGGAGGGAGGGCCCTGGTCAGCAGGTGATGAGACGTCGGTGGATGCTGGACTCTGAGGGGTTTCCCTTCTGGTCTGTGAGTCCCAGCTTGACGATGGTGAAGAGAGAGCAGAGCCAGGGTTATCTGCTGCTACTGCAAACCAGCTTAATCCAGACCCCACTCATTCAAAATTTGCAACTGTACAGACCACACATCCTCAAGGAGGGGTGAAAACTGGTCCTTGGGTGGGGTGGGAAAAATCACAGCTATTACAGTGATCTGTCATCTCAGGGGGCCACAGTACATAAACAGATATGCAGTAGACCTGGGGTATTAAAGTTTCATGGAGGGTGGTGTGGTTAGGAAAAAAATGTCTAAAAGGGCTACTTGGAAGGATGATTATAAAAAAAAAAAAAGGTTAAAAAAATCCTGATTTAGACACAGAGAGAGAGATTTTCCATCTGAGCCAGAAATGTGAAATCAATAGAGTAGCTCAGGCCTTTATATATTAATTTGTGAAGTAGGCTTACGACAAAAACTTTTATTCTCTTACTCAAACATATTTGTATACATAGCATTTCCTTTGATAAATTCTTAACAGTGTGGACTTTTCACTAATTCGAGTAAGATTACCAGGCTTTACTCTACCTTTGTGCCTCTGGAAAAACAACGCTGTGCACTTTGTCATCCATCATTTTACGTGGCCCTGATACTGACCCCAGGGGCAGGCGTTTTTATCCCCATTTTACGGATGAGGAAACTGAGGCTCAGGAAGGGTAAATGACTTGCTCAGCTTGTAAGTGGCTGACCTTGACCTGGTGCTCACGTGTCAGTCCCTGGTCCTGTGCTGTCCCCACGCTGGGTCCCCAAGCTCCACGGAGGAGAAGGGAGGTGGTACCTGCTGATGAGCACCCAGACTCCAGGCAGTGCCCTGCGGGAAGCCCCGCCTTTGTTTCTTGCCAGAGCACAGTGGGACGTGGACAAGGTTGGGCCTCTTCCATGCTGTCTGGAGAGGCCTCCAGGAGAGGCTGTGGCCTCAGTGTTACCGACCTCATATTTTCCCATGAGCAAGTAGGAAAAATGTGAATGATACTTATTGCTGCAGAAGAAAATTCTGGGGCCCTCATTGTTGCATGTGGGTTGGAATTCATCTTTACCTCGAGCTTCCCTTGGAGAGCTGGGCTTGGGATGGGCACATGCTCACAAGAGCTCCTGGGCTTGCTTGCTGCACTGAGGGACCAGGAGAGTAACAAGAAACAGGAAGCCTAGGAAGGTGGATGGGGAGACATAAGCTACATTTCTGTGTCTTGGTGTGTGACCCATTCGGATATACCAGTTGAGTTGGAGTTGGTTGGCTGGATCCTCCTCTAAATTAAATGAGGCACTTAGAGCAGTGCCTGACACATGGTAGGTGGTGTATCAATGTTGGCTCCTATTATTCTAAGCCTTTCCTGCCTTTGGCTTTCAGGGGCTTACTCACCGCCAGTGAGGCCCAATGTTCGATCCAGCTTGAACCACATCCCATAAACAAGATGGCGGTAGAGAGATTGGCCTGTTCTCTGAGCCCATGAGTGGTGAGGCCCCTTCAGGCCCAAAGATGGGGAACATCACCACAGACAACTCCTCGCTGAGCTGTACCATCGACCACACCATCCACCAGACGCTGGCCCCGGTGGTCTATGTCACAGTGCTGGTAGTGGGCTTCCCGGCCAACTGCTTGTCCCTCTACTTCGGCTACCTGCAGATCAAGGCCCGGAACGAGCTGGGCGTGTACCTGTGCAACCTGACAGTGGCCGACCTCTTCTACATCTGCTCACTCCCCTTCTGGCTGCAATACGTGTTGCAGCACGACCACTGGTCGCACGGAGACCTGTCCTGCCAGGTGTGCGGCATCCTCCTCTACGAGAACATCTACATCAGCGTGGGCTTCCTCTGCTGCATCTCCATCGACCGCTACCTGGCCGTGGCCCATCCCTTCCGCTTCCACCAATTCCGCACCCTGAAGGCGGCCGTGAGCGTCAGCGTGGTCATCTGGGTCAAGGAGCTGCTGACCAGCGTCTACTTCCTCATGCACAAGGAGGTCGTGGAGGACGAGAACCAGCACCGCGTCTGCTTTGAGCACTACCCCCTGGAGGCATGGCAACGCAGCATCAACTACTACCGCTTCCTGGTGGGCTTCCTCTTCCCCATCTGCCTGCTGCTGGCCTCCTATCAGGGCATCCTGCGGGCCGTGCGCCGGAGCCACGGCACCCAGAAGAGCCGCAAGGACCAGATCCAGCGGCTGGTGCTCAGCACCGTGGTCATCTTCCTGGTCTGCTTCCTGCCTTACCATGTGCTGCTGCTCGTGCGCAGCCTCTGGGAGTCCAGCTGCGAGTTTGCCACGGGCATCTTCAATGCCTATCACTTCTCGCTGCTCCTCACCAGCTTCAACTGCGTTGCCGACCCCGTGCTGTACTGCTTCGTCAGCGAGACCACCCACCGGGACTTGGCCCGCCTCCGAGGAGCCTGCCTGGCCTTCCTCACCTGCTCCAGGACCAGCCGGGCCAGGGAGGCCTACCCGCTGGGCGCCCCCGAGGCCTCTGGGAAAAGTGAGGAGCCGGAGCTGTTGATGAAGCTCCACTCGGCCTTCCAGACCCCTAACTCATCTGGAGTGGGAGGGTCCCCCACAGGTGGGCTGGCCTAGCCCGGGTCAGGTGTGGGGCGAAGTGAGGCCTGAGCTTGCTTGTCGGCCGCTGCCCACTTTGCCAAGTGCAGCGCCTCTTTCTGCTGGAGGGGACGATGGGCCTGGGTCACTGGGCCTGGACCTGTGCTGCAGCAAGACCTCTCCGGTTCCAGGCAGCCTGCTCTAGTTGCTGAGCTCGATGGGGCTTTTGAGTGTGGGGGTAAGCCCCCAGCTCATGGGTATCGTCTCCTGCCAGCTGGGCTGCTGGTGGGAGGAACACAGTGAACTGTCATCTCCAGGAGGTTTTCAGAGGGAAGCTGGGGTGGGGGGTGAAGAGTGCGAGGACATGGAGAAAGGGGGCTTGGGAGATGAGGGTGGGTGCCTGCGTGTGCACCTGCAAGGGCTTTCCAGTGCTGTTGTTGTCACAGATGACCTCCGTCCAAACGCACTGGTGTTATCTGAGGAGGTGACACATGAAACTGTATGTCATGGATAACACTTGAGTCCCACCCCACAAAAGGGTGGGAAGGAAGATGAGTGGGGCCAGGAGGTTGGATGGGGAGAAGGAAGGTGGAGAGGCATTTGGGGCACTGGGAGTGCGGGGAATGGGGACAGTGGGAGGAGTGACAGGCAGAGAGACCCCAACTCCAGCCCCGTCACAATTTCACAGAGAGAGTTGAGCAGATTCCCCAAGCCCCAAGGCTGATGGAGAACAAATCCCAAGGCTCCCTGGGCCTCCCTGGGGCGATGTCTGTGGTTCTTTAAAAAGTCAGTACTGACGCTCAGGTGTCGGGACAGAGGCCTAAAGCCAGGCTGTCTACCGAGTTCTCTACACACAATTCCTCCTAATTCATTTTCTGTTTCCATCTGCCCAGAAGCACCAGATCCAGAAGCCTGGGAGTGTGTAAGTGTGTGTATATGTATGTGTTCACGGTTAAAATGCCAGGGTCTCCATGAAAGCTGTGTGCCAAGACGTGGAGGCTAGGGTCATGTGACTGCTGGCAGTGTTACCCCCCAGCCCCTGCCTCTGTCCCCAGCCTCACACACTGTGGAGTGTTTAGCAGCCTCAGAGAAGAGCATGACATTCTCCCCAAGTTCTTAGATACAACAAAACAAACAAAACAGAGACGTGCTCTCTGCCATCTCTCAGCACAAAGGCCTGGGGTTTAGCTCCACTATGGTTTACATAGGCCAAGGAGAGGAGGTGGCCCTTGGCTCACCTTGCCTCCTCTGTCCTCCCAGCACTGCTCCTTTGCCAGATGTCCCACCTGTCCCACCTGGAGAGTGATAGTGGGCCTGTGGGCCATGTGCCGGCCAGGGTACTGACCGCCATCTTTTTTTCTGTCCTGGAACGCTGGGTACAGGGCTCATCTCTCCTGTAGCTTTGTGCCTGACGATGTTGAGCCCCAGCCTAGTGAATATACCAAGGACCAGAAGAGCTTCTTGCTGCTCTAGGGACCTTCCCACCTTTATAGAAATGGTAGCCCTTCAGATTTCCTGACTTGCCTCAAAAGCCTGGGATTCAAGCTCCTTACAGCCAAGGAGCAAGGTGGACTCAAGCCTGGGAAGGTAGAAGCTGACATCAGTAGAATATTTCAGGAATCTGCTAAAGGGAGAGCCAGGGAGAATCTCCTCCTCAATCTCTCTTCCCTTCCCTTCCCCCATCTCCAAGAAGTAGACATACCCTGAGTCTCTTAACCCTCCCATCAGGGGTGCCCAGAAGCAGATAGCCCAGGCTGGATGTACCACAGGGAAGTGTGGTTACTGGGGCCCCAGGGCCACACTTGGCCCTTACGGTGGGCCTCCCATAACTTGGGGAAGTTCTCTTCCCATTCCTGGAGGAGGACGTGACCAGGTCTGAAGGTGGCAGAAATGGCTACACAGCCAAGAAGAGTCCCCCCCACCCCCACCCCCAGTGCCAGCCCCTGATCTTACTGGGGCAACGGCACTGGTTGAGCCCTCCAGGCTTCGTCATTCCACAGCACTTTCCCCTCTTTTGACCTTCAACATGGCCATTCCCACTGGGATGGACTAGGATGAGCTGAAGGCATTTCCATTTACTATCAAGAGTTGTATTTTTGTATTGTCCTCTCTTTTATGCCAAGTATGCGAATTTTGGACTGTGCAATGGAATTGTGTAGCAAACTTGAGTCTGCAAATAAAGCAAAGTAACCAGCCACAGCTGGAGTGTGCTGCCATCCTTATGGGGGTGAGGGGTCTTCGAACACCAGGGCGATCTAGAGGGCCCTTGAAGCACCCAAAAGAATCAGGAAAGTCCAGGGATTGACCTTCTCAGAGAAAACTCAAACAGAGCAATTAGGGGATTTGCCCTTGATCACCCAACAATGGCCAAGAAGGATCAAGCCCTTGTAGGGGAATCCCCTCCTCATCGCCAAACTGTAGGGGAGGAAGACACTTCCTCTATCCTCTAGGTCCTTCTGGCTGGTCTAAGAGTTAAACTGACATGAGACAGACTAACAGGAGAAAATCAAACAAAGCTTTATAACATGTATACATGGGAGAGACCCAGGGAAACTGAGTAACTGGCCAGAATGGCTGAGGTTGCCATCTTAAATACCATCTTCAGACAAAGGTAAAGGAGGATGTTGGGGGTGGGGGGCATCAGTTCTGGGAGATTACTAGAAAAGGACAGTAAACAAGAATAAGTCTATTATGCAGATTTAAATCCTTGTCTTCTGCATTGATAAGAGTTTCTAGAGATAAAGTCACCCCCCTCTTCCTGGTACAGAGAGGGTGATGTCGTTACAAATGGAGATTTCCCTTACAAATGTAAATGTCTCTTACAAAGGGTAACTTCTACTTGGTATTCAGAGTTTCTCCCATGTCTGTAGCTTTTAAAAAAATAACCAGCCCAAAATAATCCTCATGCCAAAGAGACATCTTGAGGTGGTGAATTCTGCTCCCCGACTCCCTCAAGTGAAGCGGGGGTCTTCTCTCCCTCCTCTTGAGATTCATACAGTGTCTTCAGCTCTTCAGCATGTTGTTGCAAATCTACTCTGGGACTTAACTTGCCCACCTCCCTTTTGAGGACAGAGCCCAGGCCTGTGGTTTGGAGAATATCACTCCCTCTGTCCTTGGACACATGACCCCTTCTACCTGCCGAGTAGCTGCTTCCCATAGCAAGGGAGGGCTTGATCAGACCATACCATCCCCTTCTCACTAGAGATTGTCAAAGCAGAAAGGCCCGTTGCACTCATCTCTGCGGGGCTGTCCGCATTGCTTGGGTTTTGTTTGGGGAGGCCCACATTTGTTGACCAGACTTTTTAGGCTGCAGCATCTTCTCAATAGTGGTAGACTCCCTGTTTATCACCAAGGATTAACTGCGTCATATTAAAATGTAAATTTGGCTTTGGTCACTTAATCCCTTTCTGGGTCAGATTCCTGGAGTTCTGGAGTGTTCCGGAAGAGTCAATCCTTCTTCTAAACAGACTAAGTGAGGATATTATTGAGACTTAAGACTCCTTTCTCTCCTGAGAAAGGTCCATCTGGTTTGGACTAAAGGTGGCAGAAGCCATTAGATTCCTTTCTTATTCACCACTGTTGCTTAGCAAGATGACGGCTCATCTTCCTGTTTACACACACTGGTCTGTGGGTTAGCCAGACAAGAGTGGGAGAAATTTTCAGCACAGAATACTTCCCCATCTGCTGCTTTCCTCTGGCTGGTACAACCAAGAGAGAGCCAGAATCTGGCGCTCTTGGTTCAATGCTTTTCTGAAAAACTTGCTCCTCACAACTGGTGATCCTGCAGCCTCCAGGAATTCATCTGGCAAGATGATGGTCTTTGATGGCAATCACCCTGGGGTCACAGTGGTGCCCAGCGCTCTGAGGAAATGGTGGGATTTCAATTCCATTTGCTTTAATTCAACTCTCAAAAGGACACTGCTGGATTAGACATTTGCTATCAGTGCTGGAATGTACGGTCGAGGTCATGATATCCAATTCCCTCTCCATGACTGATCCCATGTATGTCCCTTCAAAATGATGGTCCAGTTTCTCTACAAATACCACTAATAACACAAATTTTCTACTACCCAAGACAAGTCATTCCAAGGTCGGGCAGAAAATCTTCACTCCTAATGAGCCAAAGTGGAACCACTTTTCCCACTGGCCTTACTTCTGGCCTCTGGAGCCACATGGCTCTTCAGGTACTGATATTTGAAGACAACTCTCATATCCTACTTCTCAGTGTTAAACCTCCCAAGCTTGTACTAGACAAGGCTGGATTATTCTGCAGGAACAAATATACCCCCAAATCACAGTGCCTTAAAACAGTAAAAGTTTATCTCCTGTTCATGCAACATCCAATGAGTGGCTGCTTTCTGGCAAGTCTTTTCCCAGGTGACAGCAGTGATTCAGGATCCTCCCATCAAGAGGTTCCATATCTTGGAGTCTTCCCCTTCCATTCACACAGGTAGGGGAAGCAGCACAAAGAGAATCTCAGGGGAGGTTTATGGCCAAGTCTGGAAGTGGTTGATATCCCTGCTACTCACACTCCATTGGCTAGGTTCTGGTCACACGGCCCCAACCTAACTGCAAAGAAGGCTGGGGAATGTAGTTTTCCTATGTATGCAGGAAGAGGAAGCAGAATTGGTGAACATCTGGCCAGTCTCTGAAAGACAGCTCTTCAAGCCACCTCCACTTGGGTTTTAAGCACTCATCTTCCGGTACCTCGTATGAACAAAACCCACTTTTTCAAATGTGATGCTTGGATCTGAAGCGAGACTAAGTCTTCTGACTTGCAGCAAGGAGAAAGGAACCGTTTACTTCACTGTACTCCTACTGATGCATTAGCTTTTCTGGCAAGCATATCACATTGCAAACATATATTGAGTTTATGTGAATTGCTATTAAGCTGCATCTTCTCCATCCTGTCTGGAGCAGAAGTCTTTTGAACCTGAGAGTTAGACTTCATTGTGGAGCCAGTGGAACCCACGTGGAATGGGCAGAATGCAGTGGGTTGGATGAAGGTGAGGCTGGTGGTCAGCAGGGCCTGTGCAATGAGAGGCAGGAAATGATCTCAGAGGAATGCCTTGCTCAGCTGAGCCATGAGTGGCACTTGGCCAGAGGACAGCCAAGGAGTTAAGGAGCCCTGACCCCCTTAGCTGGCTCGCTTACCTTCAAGTCCCACCTGCAGGGTCTGTGGGGCATATGGACCTCCATGTGCCCAAGGTCTCCAGCCTGACCCTGAATACCCACAGAGCATCCTAGGTACTGTTTACCAGGATCCCCGCCAGCCCAACATTCCTGGAAATGCCCAGGGATGCTCACATGCCCCATGAATCCATCATGGTGGACGTCCCAGCCCATCTCCCACCCTGGGCCACCCCACCATTCCCTGTAGGTCACCTCTTGTCCCTTGTAACCCACTTCTCCAGGTTGCAATATGTCCACCCTAGACATGGACACAGGCCCTTCCCCAAAGCACAGCCAAGACTAGGATGAACTTGAGCAAAACTTTACTAAAGGCCTCAGCAGGACTCATATTGTGGAACAGAAAAGCATTAAAACCGGATCCTGGAACTCAGAGCTCTAGTGATCCCTGGGCTGGACTCTGCTAAGGGGTCTTCTCCCAGCCTGCCGTTGCCCCTTGGCTTCTGCTGCAAGGCCACGGGCCTGCTCTCCCTGCAGGGGGGCCTTTGGATGTCTCACCCCTGAGCAGGACCCCTACTCTCAGCCTTCTCTGGGCCCCATCTGAGTCTCAGCCTCTTTCTCCAACAACTTAATCATCTCCCCATAAACTTCTGCCCACAGCGACAATAACCTCTACGTGGTCATGCCTCAAACTTCCCCACGCCGGGACAGAATTCTGCTGTTACTATTGCAAAACCAAAGGCCCATTAGTGTCTTCCCCCAAAATATGAGTCAGAAGAGTGCTGGCAGCTTTACCGGAGTGATGTTTTCTTTCTTTTAGCCATCAAGATTTCAAAGACGCCAGAGGCTCCCATTACATGGAGCTCTGCAGTCTCCAATCGGGGCAAACACTGTAATTGGAGGAGACCGGGCCAGTGAGGCTGTGAACTGAGGCACTTCAGTGAGCTGTGAGCCCATGACAATGGGCACGTCAGGCCTGACGCCACAGCAGCAGCAGCACAGACCTATAGGTGGGGACTCCGAGGCAGAATGACAAAGGGAGGTCCGGACAGCCCCCACCCCAGCTCCTTCTGGCCAGAGGATTCACCACGCCCCTGTGTAGGGAAAATTGGAAGTTAACCCCACGTCACTTTACTGTATACCTTGGCTTCACTGGTGAGCGTATGATTTAGGGGTAATTTCTACAGTATGTTTTCTACGCTCCACAACTAATGCCCTATAAAGAATCAGACTAGACATGTTTAAGGAAATAAAACTAAGCAGGCCCAATAAAACATTTGGGGCCCTAGCTGAGAAGCAGGACTGTCCCCCCCCCCCCCCCCCGCCCCGGATGAGCCAGCGCTCACTCAGCCGTGAACTAGCACAAGATATTGCACTGGTTCAACACGGGAGTGTAACGGGATGTGGTCGGTGACCCCGCTCCTGATTTTGTCGGGAAATGTGCAGTGGGAGGTTGCGAAGGAGATAAGGACAAATGACGAGAGTTGTCCAGGAGGACTCTGAGTGACCTCAGCCCTGGAAAGTCCTGACCTACCCCCCAGGCTACAGGAGTGTGTCCACCCTCCAATGCAGGGAGAGCAAAGAGGCTGGCTCTGGGCCCCAGGGGAGCAGATGCGGAGGAGGTAGGAGAAGTGTCAGGCTCTGAGATGGGGGCTCAGGAAGTGTGGGGGGAAAGGGAGATGAGGGAGAGAAGGGAGGTGATGGCCACAAATGTAAGGCTCGAGGGATCTTCTGCCTAAGTAAACAAAATGCTGTTTGAAAAAGAGAGCATTTCAAAGGTATAAACATTTTGGTGGTGGCGGTGGTGAGTAAACCTTTAGTCAAGCCCCAGCCTTTGTAAATGTACACTATACATTTGTACATTTCACTATTTCTTAATTAGCCTAGGGGATTATTCATGGCCCTGGTAAATCCCACTCTTGCGTCTGCCCGGCAGTTCTTTTTCACTGGTGTCCCCCTAAATGACTGGTCAGAGACTCTCAGAGCAGACCACGTGGGTGGCCTGAAGAAGTCAGGGTGAAGGAGGGTTGAAATCCATGCCTCTAGCTCTTTAAAAGCAAAAACCGGGAACCCCGGAGAAATGTTTTCCTTGGTCCACATTGCCTGCAGACTCCCCATCCCCGCCCCCAGGAAGAGGGCCCACAGCATCCCAGGCGAGGGTACAGTAGCTTGCTCACCCAGGGCCAGTGTTTATTTGCAAGGCTATTGTGGAAAGAAGCTGGGGGCCCCCAGGGAACTCCTCCCTAGATCCAGGCATGGCCATCTGGTATGCACTCCACACGCCTGTAACACACATGGTCACACGTGGACCGTGGTGACGTCCACCAGCTTCTGGATCATCTGGGCGCAGGTGCCATGGAAGGGCAGCCCATCCACCTCCATGCCCACCATCCCCGAGACTCCGCTCTGGACTTTGTGCCACACCAGGATGCCCAAGACTTTTTCTTCCTGGAAAAAAATGGAGCAGAGATAGAAGTGGTAGAGGGGAAGGAAAAAGAAAGAAATATATGTATTTATAAGTTGAGAAAGAGTGTTTGACTTGACATGCTCTCTTTTTAAAAAAATAAAATTTTGGTTAAAAATACTAATGCCACTGGAAGACTCATAATGAAAAACAACACTGTCCTACGTCATGCCTCATTGGCCCCCACACCCACTCCCCAGAAGCAGCCACTTTGAACAGTGTAAGCTGTTTCTTCTAGTAACTAAATAATATGCTTTTTATGGAAACCTATATATTTTTTTTAACAAACACTGAAGAGTCGCTCCCCTGCGGGTGCAGCATGAGCTACTTCCTGCCAACATAGCCCCTGCCCATCCCTGGGTTATCTGCCAGTGGCCTTTGAGTGTGGAAGGCCACACTTGGGGAGGAGGGCCCCCGTTCCTCCTGAGACCCCACTGTTAGCCTCCTGGGGAGCCATGAGCCAAGTCCTGCTGCAGTTGCCTTCTAGAAAATGTGGATGTGGCAGCATCTGGAAGGGGCAGAGCCATGGAGAAAATGCAGCCCCTTCCTGAAGGTGCAGCCAGGGGCCCAGCAGGCAGAGTGGTTTGGGATCAGACAGATCTGACCTGGGTCTTTCCTGGAAGGTGTTTTAAGCTCTCTATGCCTCAGTGTCCTCATCTGTATAATGGGGAGGTTGATGACAATAATAATAATAATAACGCCTTCTTAGAGGGAAGTTGTGAGGATTAAATGAGATAATGCAAATAAAGCACCTAGCATGGTCCTTGGCACACAGTAGGCACTCATGAAATGAGGTGGATCATTATTGGCAGGGCTGGGGCTTGTGGCCTTTAGCTCAGAGCTTTCTCCCTTTGTCTTATTTGCTGATTTACAAAAAGAAAGTGATTTGATTCCTGTCCTCTTCTCTCTCTCCAAAATTAAGGTCCCAAAGAACTGCTGTCTAAGCCAGCAATGTGTCTGTCCCTGTTCTTCTGAGGACAGCAGTCAAGCACATCCGCCCCCTCCTCCTCCTCCTGCACAAAGGAGGGGGCCGAAGGGAGGGGACAGAGGAATCAAGAACAGGAAGATGAGGACACATATGAGAAGGGCTCTCACATCCTGCTCGGGAATTTGCTCATTCATTTGATCATGCGTCGGGGTTTTATTGAGCACCTGCTGTGTACCAGGCCCTGAACCAGGGACACAGCGGTGAATGGGACACCATCTCTGCCCCCGGGGCGGTCTCAGTCTAGATGAGTGATCAGGAAGGCAGAGACCATGGGGATCACAGCACAGGGCAGGGGCACCCACCCTGTTTACTGGAGTGGCTCAAGGAGGACTTTCTGGAGGAGAGGCAACTAGGACCACAGGTGACAAAAGAGCAGGAATGGGTCAAGTGAGGGCCGTGAGGAGCATTCACCAAAAACTTTTCAACACAAGGGAGAAAGTGTTGGCAAATGTCACCCGGGAGCTGTGTCTACTCTCAGCTGACCTGACCCTGCATTTCGGTTCTGCCCTGGGGGCCAAGGTGGAGGGAGGCCCGAGAGCGTTTCCAGGGGAGCTCTTTGTCCCACAGCCCCCTCCCAGGGGCTTCCCAGCCCAGAACGGCATTTCCCGCCCTTTGTTCAGGCTTCGTTCTCCCATTTCTCTTCTCCATTGGGTCATATCCTCTCTTTATGGGGGAATGCTTCTGGGACCATGGGGCCATTTCCTCCTACCACATTGCCTGCCCCCACCATTCGCATCCTTCTGGGTCCCAGGGACGGCAGCCGGCCTCGAAGAGCCACAGGGACCACCCAGGTCAACAGTGACTGCCTGCAAATTTTCAGGAATCACTGAATGGCCACACCATCCTCAAGGAGGCCCCACTAAGTGGAGGTGGTCGCGGTGGCAGTGTGGGAGGAGAATTGACCCGGGAGTGGCTGGAGCAGAGCACCTGGAGGCTGTTACAGCAGTCCAGGCTGAGACAGCGGGGCAGGTAAGGAAGGACAGAGGACCCAGGTGAGGCAGAGTAGACAGGGCTTGGGGCCTAGTTCCTTGTGGATGGGGAAAGAGGCCCCAGGGTGACTTCTGGGCATAGAGAGTGAGTGTATGAGGGGGCACTGGGGATTCACCCTGGGGGCACGGTGGGCTGCTGCTCCTGTTTAGGTGATGCTGTTCTAAGTAGTGCAGAAAGGGGCCTCCTGGGAAGTTGGAACTGTTCTGAATTGTGGTCTTGGTGGTAGCTGCATGGGTGTACACATCTGTAAAAATTCATGCACTGTACGCTTAAGGTTTATGTACTTTCTGTCAGTTATACCTGAATTTTTAAAAAGTTATAAAGAAAAGTGGAGTGGGATGAAAGAGCTGAAAGAGAATGGGAGCCCATGACGCTGCCAGAGGCCATGTTCCTGCCTCTCTGGACCATCTACCATCCATGATCCATTCATCCATCAGTCTCTTCATCCATCCATCCTTGGTCCCTCCTGTAAGAAGTTGTCAATTGACTCTTGGCCCCTGACAGGGTCTGGGGAATGTTCTCCAGCCACTTGCTCTACCCTCAAGTTAAACCCGAGGGCAGAGCCAAGGGCCAGGGTGGGCAGGGTGTGCCATGGATGGTGATGGCCACTTTCCCTGGGCTCCTCAGCATGGTGCCCACTCCTGCTACAGTCACGCTCAGACCCCTAAGAACTGTCCCTGAATATGGGAGGCCCTACGTACAAGCAGCTCACAGAGCAGAGATGAGGGCATTCCTCCACCCCTAACCAATCAAACGTCACCACCAGCTCAGGCCACAGCTCTTAATGACTCAGGGACCCTCACAGAGTGACCTGCAGAACTGTAATATGACGATTCTGGTCACTCCCCTGCACGTCACACTGCTTCATGTCCCTGCACTTTTGCTTATGTGGGTCCTGCTGCCTGGAAGGCCCTTCCCACCCTTCCTTACCTGGCTACTTATATCCTACTCACCCCGCAAGACCTGGCTCAGTGCCACCTCCTCCAGGCAGCCTTCCTTGAACTTTCTGAATGAGCCAAGTGCCCGTTCTCTGTGTCCCCACAGTGGCTTGCTGTGCACACTTCCATCCTGGCTCCTGAAATCACCCTTCATGTGTTGTCTCTCCTCTGGGTCCCGAGTTCCCTACCTAGGGCCAGGGTAGACTCTCACTGTCTCCCAGAGCAAGGCAGGGGCTCCACAAACAGGGCTTTGTACTTTTGCTTTAAACATGTTCCCTTGTATTTTCTTTATAAGGGTGGAGCATTATTAATACATTTATGAAGGACTGGGTGGAAATGCGAAAGGAGAGTTTTCCGTACAGGGAGGGTAAGCGCTGGGCTGTTGACTTGTTTGGCTGGGTTTATTCTTTTGTGTCTGTGTGAATCAGGAATCATGTGCGAGGCTGCCCCCTGAGTGTTTTTTTCCAGTTCAGAACCAGGAAGCACAAAGAAAGCACAGAAGGCCCTCTGGGCAGCCACTTCCCCTGAAAATGTCACTGCAGCTGCCGGAGCCCCCCCATCCCCTTCACACGGCACCCTGGCATTACCGGGAAACTTCAGAGCCTTGTTGGGAAGAGCCCAGACCCAGATCTCAGCTCTGCCTCTCAGCTGGGTGGTCCGCCCTTTTGGAGCCTCAGCTCTCTCATCTGTAAAATGGGGATAACACCATCAATCCAGGGAGGTGTCGGAGAGCAACGGGGTACGCGGCAGGAGGGAGCGAGAAACGAGGAGACGGGCAGAAGAAAAAGGGACCGGACAAGGTGCACAACAATGTGAAAGCAAGACGGCAGAGGCAGAGAGGCAGCAAGGGGCTCTGGATGCAGATGCTGCTGAGAAGTGAGGGCTCCGGGGCCTGAGGTGCTGACTGGCTGGGGGACTTGTAATGACCACCACCCCATCTCAGCTGCTGTCTCCAGGCTCAGTGCTCAGGAACCTTCCTGCCTCTCCAGTTGCCTTCCCATCTCCCCAGCCCAATCCTCTTCCATGCTTCTGGAAACCAGCCCTCTCATCCAGGGTCTCAAAACGTGGTCCCTGCAGCTGCAGCAAGGTTACCTGGGAACTTGCTAGTGATGCAAATTCTCAGGCCCAGCTCAGCCCTACTGAATCAGGAGCCCTGGGGGTGGGCCCGCACTCTGTGGTTTAAGATGCCCATGAGGCGATTCTGATGCCTCTAAACTTGGAGAACTGCTGCTCTGATAAAGCACTGCTTTCATTCCTTCATTCAACAAGGATTTACCGAGCACTGTGTCTCCTTTGCTGGTTGCTGGGAAAGCACATAGAAAAGACCTGGTTCCTTATTTCCAGGAGCTTTTTTTTTTTTTTTTTTTTTACATTTAGCAATCTATGCCTTTGGGTGACAAGCCTGGGAGAGTGAAGCCTTAAGTTGCATGAGACTGGTTTGGGTTGGCTGGGAGTGGCCTTGGGGTCCGCAGTGCAGCCTGACCTAGCCTGGGGAACCCCTCCCCACACCCTGACGGGCCTGTGTCAGAGAGCTCCCATTGCAGGGCGGGGCAGCTCTGAAGAGAGCAAGCTGTTCCTCACCTTTAACCAGAATCTGCTCCTCTCCCTCTGCCTTGTGTCCCCCTCCCCCAGTTCCAGCGTGTGAGGCCTCAAGCCCCAGAGTCTTCTCTCCTCCGGGCCAAACACCCCAGCTCCCTCCACTGTTTCTCCTGGCTTTTCCAGCCCTCCCACCTCCTGTCTGCCCTCAGGTGAAGGTGAAGCCCAGGTGAAGCCATCAGCTCACAGGTGAAGTCACTTCTGACCCAGGATTTAGACGTCAAGTCAAGGCTTTGGCCCCAATTTCCCATGATCCAAATTACTCTGGAAAATTCCCCCAGAAGCAACTTCATTCGAGGCTGACGCGCCGCCGGCTTCTCCCCCAGGTGGGCGGCGCCCAGCTCCGCAAGGAGCATCAGAAGCTGGAATCGGAGCCCGTGGGCGGGGCCCGCTCCAGGCAGGAGAGCCGCGGGCACCGAGGCGGAGGAAGGAGCGGCCGGTCCCGCCGCGCATCTCGCTGCTCACGCGGCATGCCTAGGGGCAGGATCGCTGGCACCGTGCACAGGGCTGGCCTTCTCCTGCGTTTTCCCCGCACGTATACGTGAGTTCACATAAGTCAGACGTGGCTGTGTGCTGCGATGCCCTCCTCTCCACCGGTCTATCGTGTCGCCCCCGGAACTGCGCACAGCCCTTCGGCGAGATGGCTGAGCAGTCAGAGGAGCTCCAATTACCCTGCTCAACGAACACCCTCGGTGGCTCCCTACTACTTCTCAGGTAGAACCCTCCAGGAGGGAGTCAGGGTTTTCTTGGCTCCAGCTAACACCATCTCCCTCTGCCCAGGGGTTCTTAATGGCCCCAGACTACATGGAGAATCCGACGAAAGCACAGACCTTGCCCAGAAAAATCCACGCATGAAACAATTTTGCAAACTGCTTCCTGGGCTCATGGACGCCCTCCTTGTTGATCCTGGGGTCAGAAGCCCTCCTGCCCTCCTATCGCGCCCCTGCCTACTGCCTTGCACCTCCACAGCAGTCTCCCCAAACCGGCACTAAGCTTGCCCTCCCTCCTGCCCAGAATGCCTCCCCTTCTACTGGGTTTATTCCTTCCAGCCTCCAGCCGCCAGGATCTTCCTCCTACCTTAGTCCTCCACACCTTCACACTGGCTAATTGTCCCACACAGGGTCTTAGTGCCCTGGCTGGGTTGCACACTCCTTAGAGGGAGATGAGGACACCCACAGCTACATGTATGAGGTGCCTACCCTGGGTCAGGTATTCAGTTCTTCCAACAACAATGCTGATGGCTCCCATTTTACAAGGAAAATGAAGCTCAGAGGGGCTAAGCAACTTGCCTCAAGTCAAACTAGAAGGAAAATGGTCATTTATATCAGGTCTTCCATAATGATTTAGGATCACTCGATCCAGTCCAGCAGTTGCCACTGGATGACCTTTGCCCCCAGGCAGGCTCTGCCTCTGTGTTGATGGGCAGTGGTGCTGGCCCTTGGCTTATGGCTGCGAACACCATCCCCACCCCTCAGCCAAGGAAAGAGCTGCTTCCGTGGGAATGGCCTGCGGGAGTACCTTACCTTAGTGACAGGTGGGAGGGCCTAAGTCCAATTCTGCTCCCCAGGTGTTCTGGAGGGCCCAACTGCCTTCCTCAGGTAATATCCGTGGACTTCACATGAGTTCAGGATTACAGTGTGCAGGCCAAGGCACAGCCTCCCCAATTAGAAACACCTAGAACAAAAGATTCCATCATATAGAATTGGAAGGGTCACGCGGTCCATCACCCTGCCTCTAAGCAGTGGAACTCATCTCAGAGAATGGTCCCAAGCCCAGTGGCACCAGTGGTACCTGGGAACTTGTTAGAAACACAAAATCTTGGGCCCCAGCCCAGACCTACTTAATCAGCAGGGGAATGGGGCAGCAAACTGAGTTTTGATAAACCCTCCAGGTGACCGCGATTCAAGTTAAAGTTTGAGAACATCGCTCTAAACCATCTGGGTTATGTACTGTTAATGACCACCAGAGAAAAAGATTCAGGCTAGCGTAACCCTAGGAAGCCATTCCAGAACTCTCGACATTAAGAAACTGTCCCTCATGGCCGACCTGAATCCTTCGTGCTGCGTGGAAACCTGTCCTCAGAGGGGCTAGGTGACAGCTGCTTCATGCTGTGTTGCATCCCCTCTTCATGGGCTCGAAGACCACTCCTAAGTCAGCCTCGGACTTCCCCAAGGCCCCCCAGTACGTAGTTGTAGATTCTAGCGGTGAGTGCCTCTGGCTGTGCTGTGTGGGACGCCGCCTCAGCGTGGCCTGATGAGCGGTGCCAAGTCTCCGCCCAGCATCTGCACTGGAGAAACCCTGGGCCGTTAACCACTCTGCCCCGGGGCCAGCCCCTCCCCTTCCTTTTCTATCAGCCAGCCCCAAAGGCTTGTTCCCCACTTTGGGGACTACCTCACTGGCTTTTCTCGGAAACCGGCTTGAGTTCTCCATGCAGCTGAGGAAGGATTGATTAAGGACCTGCTAAGCTCTAGGTGCCAGAGCTAAAAAGCAAGGGGAGCTCCCAACCAGGAGAGAGAGGGACTGTGCACACAGCCAACCAGAGCACGGGGCAATCTGTGAGATGTCCGCAGAGCACCGTGGGAGCCCTGAGAGGGGGCATCCATTCTGACTGGTTTAGGAAAGAGTCACGGGAAAGGGGTCATTTCATACGGGCCTTGTAGACTGGATGGAATTCGCCAGAGGAAGGGTAGAGGAGTGGGGGGCGCTTCAGGTAGAAAAAAACCCAAGCACTCCATGAGGACACAGGCATGTGGCGTGAAAATACAAGGTGTATATCAAAATATGGTGGATGAGGACCATGCGATAACAATAGTATTGTATTTCACTGATTCTAAGATGCAGTTTTTATATTTACATTTCTGAAATTGAGATGCCTCTTACAATCAATAGTATCTTACAGTTATAATTGGCAATCTTTTCCTTTCTTAATGGTACATAAAATAATGGCAATTCTTGTCATCAATGGCATAGTCAATGGAATAGAATAACTTGCTTTGAGTGAATAGGTACAAAGCGTGGCACTGTTCTAATGCCTTACATGGATTAGCTCCTGGAATACTTACAACAAGTTTGTGAGGTATAGGTATTATTATTATCTTCATTTGCAGCACTGGGCAACAGACACACAGGGGTTAAGTAACTTGCCTAAGGTCACACAGCTGGTAAGTGTTCATGGATAGGAAGATGTGAACTCAGGCGGCTACCTCCAGAGGCCATACTCTTTTTTCTTTTTAATTGTAGTAAAAAAAAACACATAACATAGAATTTACCATCTTAACCATTTTTAAGTGTGGAGTTCAGCAGTGTTAAGTATATCCACATGGTTGTGGAACTCCAGCACCCATACTCAGCCTCCATGCAAATATAGAAAATAAAAACATATGGGAGTTAATATTAAAGGGAAAGAGAAGAATTTAAAATGCAGGTTGACCAGGGCGAAATTAGATAAAATGGGTATGTGTTAAGTATAAGAATTAAAAGCTGACACGCAAAACTAAAAATGCCAATTGTGTTATGGAGTGATGACGGCGTTTTTGCCCCCTTCCATCTCCCTTCGCTACCCACCTTTACAGAATGTCTATAGTATTGTTGTCACATCATCCTTTCAATTAAAAAAATTAAACCCAGGGCTGGCCTGGTGGTGTAGTGGTTAAGTTCGCACACTCTGCTTCAGCAGCCCAGGGTTCATGGGTTTGGATCCCGGGCGCAGACCTAGCACGGCTCATCAAGCCACGCTGTGGTGGCATCCCACATACAAAATAAAGGGAGACTGGCACAGATGTTAGCTCAGGGACAATCTTCCTCACCAAAAACAAAAAAACCAAAAAAACCCGTTAAACCCATGCTGTATTTGAGCAATGACAGTGGCCGTGCATGGCTGGATCATGGGGTACCTAGTGGGGATCAGGGAGATGAGGCCTAGAGGGGCCCTAAGACCAGAGACTTGAGCCCACATGTGGGGGCCCTGCTCTGGGAAGCCCTGTGAGATGTGAGTCCCACTGCAAACTTTGATCTCTATGCTGACTTGGGTTGCAGGCACCAAACAGGACAGGACAGCACACTGTTAGGGCCAGGGCGCCATTGCTTGTGGACCTTGTGGTGGGCTCTTTGCTCTTCTCACTCCAGTCATACCTGCCTGATTGTAGCTGGGCCCCACAAGTTGCTGAGCAGCCCAGGGCTGCCACCATCCCTGGTGTCAAGAGCCAAGGATGGAGACGGGCCGGGCTGCTGTGCCTCCTAATTTACTCTCCTGGGACATCCCCCTGCCTGTCAATTGCCCCCTCTTGACCTCCCAGCCTGGAATAAGAGTAGCAATCTGCTGTGACCGTCCAGCCCAGGGACAGCCAGGACTACTTTACAAAGGGTTTCTCTAATCCTTACAGAGACCCACTTCATGGGTGAGGACAGCGAGGCTTGGAAAT
Organism: Equus quagga; assembly: GCF_021613505.1. NCBI lineage: Eukaryota > Metazoa > Chordata > Mammalia > Perissodactyla > Equidae > Equus > Equus quagga. Next base: position 32,964,624 of record NC_060286.1, on the reverse strand, counting down.
GGAGCTGCCATCAGCCTGACTGATTCCAGAGCCCTACATCTTTCTTGTCTACACTGAGCTGAAGGAACAGACACAGTTCTCTGTGTTCAGGTCCTGTTAGCTCCCAATCCTGTCTGGAGGGGACCCTTTTCATCTTTCTCAGCCTCAAACCCACAGATTTTCATCTGAAGCTCTCATTACAAGTCACCCACACTCCCCACTGCCAACTGGGCTCACCTCCTCTCCTTGGGGGCTGCTAAAACCACCACCTCAGTGATGCAGTTGGCCAAGCCCTTGGGATTTGATTAATTATACGGAGAACCTACATTCTGGGTGGCAGATAAACTTGAGGAAATCTGAGGTCTTCCAAAGAGATTCCCAGAGGCTCCCTTCCCACTCAGATCCAAGATCCCAGGATAAAGGAGACCTGCAGATAATGGGTCCGCCCACAGCGAGCCAACACGGGAGGCCTGAGGAGCAGGGTTTGTTCTTCCTCTTCTGGGTGTGCCAGCTGGAAAGCTAATCCAGGGCGGAGAACAGAGACATAGGATGTTGAACATCTTTTCATATGCTCATTTGCCATCTGCATTTCTTCTTTGATGAGGTGTCGGTTCAGGTCCTTTGCCCGTTTTTTAATTGCACTGTTGGTTTTCTTATTGTTAAATTTTAAGAGTATTCTTTGTATATTTTGGATAACAGTCCTTTATCAAATACGTCTTTTGTAGAGGTTTTCTTCCAGTCTACGGCTTGTCTTCTCATTCTCTTGACAATGTCTTTTGCAGAGCAGAAGTTTTTAATTTTAATGAGGTCCAGCTCATCAATTCTTTTGTTCATGGATTGTGCCTTTGGTGTTGTATCTGAAGAGGCATCACCATCCCAAAGTCTAGATTTTCTCCTATGCTATCTTCTAGGAGTTTTATAGTTTTGCATTTTCCATTTAGGTCTATGATCCATTTTGAGTTAATTTTCATGGAGGGTGTAAGGTCTGTGTCTAGATTCATTTTTTGCACGTGGATGGCCAGTCGTTCTAGCACCATTTATTGAAGAGGCTATCTTTGCTCCATTGTCAAAGATCATTCGATTATATTTATGTGGGTCTATTTCTGGACTGTCTATTCTGTTCAACTGATCTATTTGTCTATTCTTTTGCCAATACCACACTGTCTTGAATCCTGGAGCTTTATAATAAGCCTTCAAGTCGGGTGGTGTCAATCCTCCAAATTGGTTCTTCTCCTTCAATATTGTGTTTTGGCCTCTCCATATAAACTTTAGAACCAGTTTGTTGATATCTACAAAATAACTTGCTGGGATTTTGATTGGTATTGTCTTGAATCTATACATCATTGGGAAGAACTGACATCTTAACGATATTGAATCTTCCTATCCATGAACATGGAATATCTCTTTATTTATTTACTTTGATATCTTTCATCAGAGTTTAGTAGTTTCCATCGCATAAATCTTGTAGATATCTTGTTAATTGAAACTTAAGCATTTCATTTATCAAATTTATGGCATAGAGTTGTTCATAGTATTCTTTTATTATCCTTTTAATTTCCATGGGATCTATAGTGAAGTGCCCTCTTTCATGTCTGATAAAATAATTTGTGTCTTCTCTCTTTTTTCTTAGCCTAGCTAGAGGCTTATTGATTTTATTGATCTTTTCAAACAAACTAGTTTTTGGTTTTGTTGATTTTCTCTGTTTTCCTTTTTCAATTTCATCGATTTCTGCTCTAATTGTTATCATTTACTTTAATCTGCTTAGTTTGGATTTAATTTGCTCTTCTTTTCCTAGTTTCCTAAGGAAGAAGCTTAGATTATTGATTTTAGATCTTTCCTCTTTTCTAATATATGCCTTCAATGCTATAAATTTCCCTCTAGGCCCTGATTTTGCTACATCCCACAAATTTGATGTTCTATTTTTGTCTAGTTTAAAATATTTTTAGATTTCTCTTCAGATTTCTTCTTTGACCCATGTGTTATTTAGAGGTGTGGGGTTTAATCTCCAAGTATTTGGGAATTTTGCCACCTATTTTTCAGTTGTTGATTTCTGCTTTAATTCCCTTGTGGTCTGCAAGCAGACATGGTATGATTTCTATTCTTTTAAATTTGTTAAGGTGTTTGTTATGGTCCAGAATGTGGTCTATTTTGTTGACTGTTTCCTTGAGAAGAAGGTGTAATCTACTGTCGTTGGATGAAGTAGTCCATAGATGTCCATTATGTCCAGTTGATTGATGGTGTTGTTGAGTTAACTATGTCCTTACTGATTTTCTGCCTGCTGGATCTGTCCATTTCTGATAGAGGGTTGTTAAAGTCTCCAACTATGATAGTGGATTCATCTATTTTCACATTCTCTGAATTTTTGCCTCATGTGGTTTTGACTCTTTCATGTTAGGCACATATACATTAAGAATTGTTGTGTCTAGGGGTCAGCCCCATGGCTGAGTGGTTAAGGTTACATGCTCTGGTTCAGCAGCCCAGGGTTTCACTGGTTTGGATCCTGGGCACAGACCTAGCACCTCTCATCAAGCCATGCTGGGGCAGTGTCCCACATAGGAGAACTAGAAGGACCTACAACGAGAATACGCAACTATGTACTGGGGAGCTTTGGGGAGAAGAAGAAAAAAAAAGAGAGAGAGATTGGCAATAGATGTTAGCTCAGGTGCCAATCTGGAAAAAAAAAAGAATTGTTGTGTTTTCTTGGACCCCTTTATCATCATGTAATGCCCCCTTAAACCCTGATAACATTCCTTGTTCTGAAGTCTGCTCTGTCTGAAATTAATATAGCCATTCCTGCTTTCCTTTGATTAGTATTAGTATGGTATATATTTCTCATCCTTTTACTGTTAATCTATATGTATCTTTATATTTAAAGTAGATTTCTTGTAGACAACACATTGTTGGGTCTTGTTTTTTGATCCACTCTCATAATCTCTGTCTTTTAATTGGGGTATTTAGACCACTGACATTTAAGGTGATAATTGATATGGTTGGATTAATATCTACCATATTTGTTACTGTTTTCTATTTGTTGTTTGTCCTTGTTCCTTTTTCCTATTTTTGTCTTCCACTTTTCTTCTGCCTTTTGTGGTTTTAACTGTACTTTTTTGGGGGCCGGGGGTGAGGAAGATTGGCCCTGAGCTAACATCTGTTGCCAATCTTCCTCTTTTTGCTTGAGGAAGATTGTCACGGAGCTAACATCTGTGCCAATCTTCCTCTAGTTTGTATGTGGGACACCACCACAGCCTGGCTTGACGAGCAGTGTGTAGGTCTGCACCTGGGATTCTAACCTATGCACCCTGGGCAGCTGAAGTGGAGCATGTGAATTTAACCATTACACCACCAGGCCAGCCCCAACTGTACATTTTTTATGGTTCTATTTTCTCTCCTTTCTTAGCATATCAGTAATACTTGTTCTCTTAACTTTTTTTTGGCAGTGGCCCTAGAGTTTGCAATATACATTTACACTGATTCCAAGTCCATTTTCAAATAACGCTACCACTTCACAGATAGTGCAAGCACCTTATAATAAAAAAATATTCCTCCTAATTCCTCCCGCCTATCCCTTGTATTATTGCTGGCATTAATTTCATTTATAATCATATATAAGCATGTATATATACATAAGCATACACAATTGAATACATTGTTGCTATTATTATTTTGAATAAACTGTTATATTAATTAATATATAAAAGTTTTTATTTTACTTTTACTTATTTATTCTCTGATGCTCTTCCTTTCTTTGTGTAGATTCGAGTTTCTGACCTATATTATTTTCCTTTTCTCTGAAGAATTTCTTTTAACATTTCTTGCAAGACAGAGCTACTGACAATAAATTCTCTCAATTTTTGTTTGTCTGAGGAAGTCTTTATTTATCTTTTACTTTTGAAGGATAATTTCACAGGGTACAGAATTCTAGGCTGGTGGTTTTTCTCCACCAATACTTTAAATATTTCACTCCACTCTCTTCTTGCTTGCATGGTTTCTGAGAAGTTGGATGTAATTCTTGTCTTTGCTCTTTTATTGGTAAGTGTTTTTTTCCCTCTGTCTTCTTTCAGGGTTTTTCTTTATTGTTGATTTTCTGAAGCTTGAATATATGTTGAGCTGTAGCTTTTTGGTATTTATCCTGCTTGGTGTTCCCTGAGCTTCCTGGATCTGTGGTTTGGTGTCTAACCGTAATCTGGGGGGAAAATTCTCTGTGATTATTGCTTAATTATTGCTTGCATTCCTTTCTCTCTTTCTTTTCCTTCTGGTATTTCCATTACATGTATGTCATACCTTTGTAATTGTCCACAGTTCTTGGATATTCTGTTCTTTTCAGTCTTTTTTCTCTGTTTTTCAGTTTTGCAAGTTTCTATTGTCATATCCTCAAGCTCAGAGATGGTTTCCTCAGCTGTGTCCAGTCTCCCAAGGAGCCCATCAAAGGCATTCTTTATTTCTCTTATGTATTTTTTATCTCTAACATTTCTTTTTGATTCTCTCCTAGAATTTCCATCTCTCTGCTTACATTATCCATCTACTGTTGCATGTTGTCTACTTTTTTTTATTAAGATTATGATAGATTACAACCTTGTGAGATTTCAGTTGTACATTATTGTTAGTCATGTTGTGGGTACACCACTTCCCCCTTTGTGCCCACCCCCCACCCCCCCTTTTCCCTGGTAACCACTGATCAGTTCTCCTTGTCTATATGTTAACTTCCACCTATGAGTGGAGTCATATAGAGTTCGTCTTTCTCTGTCTGGCTTATTTCGCTTAACGTAATACCCTCTAGGTCCATACATGTTGATGCGAATGGAACAATTTTGTCCTTTTTTATGGCTGAGTAGTATTCCATTGTGTATATATAGCATATCTTCTTTATCCAATCATCAGTTTCTGGGCATTTAGGTTGGTTCCACGTCTTGGCTATTGTAAATAATGCTGCAATGAACATAGGGGTGCAACGGACTCTTGGGATTGCTGATTTCAGGTTCTTAGGATAGATACCCAGTAGTGGGATGGCTGGGTCATAAGGTATTTCTATTTTTAACTTTTTGAGAAATCTCCATACTGTTTTCCATAGTGGCTGCACTAGTTTGCATTCCCACCAACAGTGTATGAGGGTTCCTTTTTCTCCACAACCTCTCCAATATTTGTCACTCTTGGTTTTGGATATTTTTGCCAATCTAACGGGTGTAAGGTGATATCTTAGTGTAGTTTTGATTTGCATTTCCCTGATGATTAGCGATGATGAACATCTTTTCGTGTGTCTATTGGCCATACTTATATCTTCTTTGGAGAAATGTCTGTTCATGTCCTCTGCCCATTTTTTGATCGGGTTGTTTGTTTTTTTGTTGTTAAGCAGTGTGAGTTCTTTGTATATTATGGAGATTAACCCTTTGTCGGATAAGTGGCTTGTAAATATTTTTTCCCAATTAGTGAGCTGTTTTTTTGTTTCAATCCTGTTTTCCCTTGCCTTGAAGAAGCTCTTTAGTCTGATGAAGTCCCATTTGTTTATTCTTTCTATTGTTTCCCTCAACTGAGGAGTTATAGTGTCCAAAAAGATTCTTTTGAAACTGATGTCAAAGAGTGTGCTGCCTATGTTCTCTTCTAGAAGACTTATTGTTTCAGGCCTAATCTTTAGGTCTTTGATCCATTTTGAGTTTATTTTGGTGTGTGGTGAAAAAGGATGGTCAATTTTCAATCTTTTGCATGTGGCTGTCCAGTTTTCCCAGCACCATTTGTTAAAGAGACTTTCTTTTCTCCAATATAGGCCCTCCGCTCCTTTGTCGAAGATTAGCTGTCCATAGATGTGTGGTTTTATCTCTGGACTTTCAATTCTGTTCCATTGATCTGTGGACCTGTTTTTGTACCAGTACCATGCTGTTTTGATTACGGTAGCTTTGTAGTATGTTTTGAAGTCGGGGATTGTGATGCCTCCGGCTTTATTTTTCTTACTCAGGATTGCTTTAGCAATTCGTGGTCTTTTGTTGCATCATATGAATTTTAGGATTCTTTGTTCAATTTCTGTAAAGAATGACCATGGGATTCTGATTGGGATAGCGTTGAATCTGTAGATTGCTTTAGGTAGTATGGACATTTTAACTATGTTTATTCTTCCAATCCATGTGCATGGAATGTCTTTCCATCTCTTTATGTCATCGTCAATTTCTTTCAAGAATGTTTTGTAGTTTTCATTGTATAGATCTTTCATTTCCTTGGTTAGATTTATCCCAAGATATTTTATTCTTTTCGTTGCGATTGTGAATGGGATTGAGTTCTTGAGTTCTTTTTCTGTTAGTTCACTGTTAGTGTATAGAAATGCTACTGATTTATGTATGTTGATTTTATACCCTGCTACTTTGCTGTAGTTGTTGATTGTTTCTAATAGTTTTTCTATGGATTCTTTGGGGTTTTCTATATATAAGATCATGTCGTCTGCAAACAGCGAGAGTTTTACTTCTTCATTACCTATTTGGATTCCTTTTATTTCTTTTTCCTGCCGAATTGCTCTGGCCAACACCTCCAATACTATGTTGAATAGGAGTGGTGAAAGTGGGCACCCTTGTCTTGTTCCTGTTCTCAGAGGGATGGCTTTCAGTTTTTTCCATTGAGTATGATGTTGGCTGTGGGTTTGTCATATATGGCCTTTATTATGTTGAGGTACTTTCCTTCTATACCCATTTTATTGAGGGTTTTTTATCATAAATGGATGTTGGATCTTGTCGAATGCTTTCTCTGCATCTATTGAGATGATCATGTGGTTTTTGTTTCTCATTTTGTTAATGTAGTGAATCACGTTGATTGACTTGCAGATGTTGAACCATCCCTGTGTCCCTGGTATAAATCCCACTTGATCATGGAGTATAATCTTTTTGATGTATTGCTGTATTCGGTTTGCCAGAATTTTGTTGAGGATTTTTGCATCTATGTTCATCAGTGATATCGGCCTGTAGTTCTCCTTCTTTAGTTGTCCTTGTCAGGTTTGGGGATCAGAGTGATGTTGGCTGCATAGAATGTGTTAGGGAGTACTCCATCTTCCTCAATTTTCTGGAATAGTTTGAGAAGGATAGGTATTAAATCTTCTTTGAATGTTTGGTAGAATTCTCCAGAGAAGCCATCTGGTCCTGGACTCTTATTTTTGGGGTGGTTTTTGATTACTGTTTCTATTTCTTTACTTGTGATTGGCCTATTCAGATCCTCCATTTCTTCCTGATTCAGTTTGGGGAGGTTGTAGGAGTCCAGGAATTTGTCCATTTCTTCTAGGTTGTTCAATTTGTTGGCATATAGTTTTTCATAGTATTCTCTCATGATCCCTTGTATTTCATTGGTATCTGTTGATTTCTGTTGATTTCTCCTCTGTCGTTCCTAATTTTATTTATTTGATATTTCTCTCTTCTTTTCTTGGTGAGTCTGGCTAAGGGTTTGTCGATTTTGTTAATTTTGTCGAAGAACCAACTCTTTGTTTCGTTGATCCTTTCTACTGTCTTTTTTTGTTTCAATATCGTTTATTTCTGCTCTTATTTTTATTATTTCCCTCCTTCTACTGACTCTGGGCTTTGTTTGTTCTTCTTTTTCTAATTCTGTTAGGTGTTGTTTGAGGTTGCTTATGTGAGCTTTTTCTTGTTTAGTGAGGTGACCCTGTATTGCAATGAATTTCCCTCTTAGGACTGCTTTTGCTGCATCCCAAATGATTTGGTATGTCGTGTTCTCATTTTCATTTGTCTCCAAATAATATTTGATTTCTTCTTTAATTTCTTCAATAATCCATTGTTTGTTCAGAGGCGTGTTGTTTAGTCTCCACATTTTTGCACCTTTCTCTGCTTTATTCTTGTAGTTGATTTCTAGTTTCATAGCATTATGATCAGAAAAAATGCTTGATATTATTTCAACTCTCTTGTATTTATTGATGCTTGCTTTGTTTCCCAAAATATGGTCTATCCTTGAGAATGTTCCCTGTGCACTTGAGAAGAATGTGTAACCTGCTGTTTTTGGATGAAGTGTTCTATATATATCTATTAAGTCCATCTGGTCTAATTTTTCATTTAATTCTATAATTTCCTTGTTGATTTTCTGTCTGGATGTTCTGTCCATTGGTGTTAATGGTGTGTTGAGGTCCCCTACTATTATTGTATTGTTGTTGATCTCTTCTTTTAGTTCTGTTAAGAGTTGCTTTACAAATTTTGGTGCTCCTGTGTTGGGTGTGTATATATTTACAAGTGTTATGTCTTCTTGGTGGAGAGTCCCTTTTATCATTATATACTGTCCCTCTTTGTCTTTCTTTATCTGTTTTGCTTTGAAGTCTACTTTGTCTGATATTAGTATAGCGACACCTGCTTTCTTTTGTTCACTATTAGCTTGGAGTATTGTCCTCCATCCCTTCACTCTGAGTCTGTGTTTGTCTTTGGGGCTGAGGTGTGTTTCCTGGAGGCAGCATATTGTTGGGTCTTGTTCTTTGATCCATCCTGCCACTCTGTGTCTTTTGATTGGAGAGTTCAATCCATTTACATTTAGAGTGATTATTGAAATGTGGGGGCCTACCACTGCCATTTTATGTCTTGTTTTCTGGTTTTCTTCAATTTCCTTTGTTTCTCTTCCCATGGTTTAATCTGTTCTGATGGAGAGCTGCTACTCTCTGTTGTTGTCCTTCTACTTATCTCCTTTGCTCTTGGTTTTGTAGCCCCTTTCCTTTTTTGGATTTTTCAGGAATGAGGGTTTTCCTGAGCATTTCCTGAAGAGGAGGTTTTGTGGCAATGAACTCCCTTAATTTTTGTTTATCTGGGAAAGTTTTTATTTCTCCATCATATTTGAAGGATATTTTCGCTGGGTAGAGAATTCTCAGCTGTAGGTTTTTATCCTTCAGATTTTTGAATATATCATTTCACTCTCTTCTAGCCTGTAAAGTTTCTGCTGAGAAATCTGCTGATAGCCTGATGGGGGTTCCTTTGTAGGTTAATTTCTTCTGCCTGGCTGTCCTTAGTATTTTCTCCTTGTCGTTGACTTTTGCTAGCTTCACTTCTATATGCTGTGGGGTTGGTCTTCGTGCATTGATAAAGTTTGGAGATCTACTGGCTTCTGTCACATGAAGTTCCATCTCTCTCCCCAGGTTTGGGAAGTTCTCAGCCATTATTTCTTTGAATAGGCTTTCTGCCCCCTTCTCCCTCTCTTCTCCCTCTGGTATACCTATAATCCTTACATTGCATCTCCTAATTGCGTCTGATAATTCTTGGAGAGTTTCTTCATTTCTTTTTAGTCTTACTTCTCTCTCCTCCTCTGCCTGCAGCATTTCTATATTCCTATCTTCCAAATTGCTAATTCTTTCCTCCATATTATCAGCCCTACTGTTCAGTGCATCTAGATTTTTCTTAATCTCCTCTATTGTGTTCTTCATTTCCAGTATTTCTGTTTGGTTCTTCTTTATAGTATCAAACTCTTTTGTGACATAGCTCCTGAACTCGTTGAGTTGTCTATCTGAATTCTCTTTTAACTCATTGAGTTTTTTAATGATGGCTGTTTTGAAGTCATTGTCATTTAGGTTATATATTTCATTTTCTTTGGGATTGTTTTCTGTGTATTTGTTATTTTCCTTCTGTTCTGGAGATTTAATATATTTTTTCATATTGCTTGATGTTGTAGATTTGTGCCTCCGCATAGAGATAGAGTTTAGTTACTGCTTCCACTTGTTTCTACTGGTGTGGTGGGGGGACAGCTGTTTATACTTCTTCAACCAGGAACCCTATCAGCTGTTGCTAACTGGGCCTGGGCCCCTCCTCGTAGTCACAGTGGTCCTGTGGGTTCCCTCTTCAGCTGTGGGGGCCATCACAGGGGGTCTTCAGGCTGCTGGTGCCTACTGTTGCAGACCACCTAGACATGCTCCCTCCTTGGGGTCTGCAGCGGTGTTATGGGCTTTTCCAGCGGCCAGGGGCAGGATCACTTATATTTGCAGCTCTGTCACTGTCGGCGCCCACAAAATCTCACTTGTCCACTATGGCTCACAGCAGAGCTATTGGCATCTTCTGCAGTCTGTGGTTAGCTCACCTAGCTATGCTACTTTTGTCCCAGGGTCTTCCAGCCTTGTGGCTGCCAGATGGATGCTCTCTACTAGTGCTGTGCAGAGGCTTTCACTGAGGCTGCTGTGAGATTGTAGGGTTCCCCCCTGGGCTACAGAGCCAGGCCGCTGGAGCTCCACCCAGCCCCAGTCCTCTCCCCCAGGATCTCGGGGAGCCCCTTGCCCTGTCTGGGGGATAGCCAGAGACCTTGAGTTCAGTGGCAGCTGGCCGGCTGCTGCCCTGCCTGGTATTCTCTTTTCCAGGACCCTCCCGGTTTTGTGGATGCTGGGAAGGGCCTCTCTGCTAATGGCAGGTAGAGACTTTGCCTGCTGCTGGGCCAGAACTCTGGAGTATCCCCCCCAGGCCACGGAGCCGGCCACTGGAGCTCCACCCAGCCCCAGTCCTCTCCCAGGAGATCTCCGTTAGCCCTGAGCCCCAAGCTACAATAGCCGCAGTCAGTGGGTCCGGCGGCGGCAGCTGGCAGGCCACCGCGCCGTTTGGGATTCTCTCTGGGACCCTCCCGGCATTGTAGATGCTGGGAAGGGCCTCTCTGCTAATGGCAGGCAGAGACTTTGTCTGCTGCCCAGGTGGAAGTCTGGAGCTTCCCCCCCGGGCCGCGGAGCCGGCTGCTGGAGCTCCACTCCGGTAGTCCCGAGCCCCGCCCGGCAGTCAGTGGGGCCGGCAGCAGCAGCTGGCGGGCCGCCGCGCTGTTTGGGATTCTCTCCGGGACCCTCCCGATGTTGCATATGCTAGGCGGGGCCTCCCCACTAATGGCAGGTAGAGGTTTTCCCCGCGGACTCAGGTGTGTAACTCTGGAGCTTCCCTCTGGGCTTAGGTGTAATTGTGGGGGGCTTAGGTAGGGCTCTGGTCACCTGTTTCCACCATCGCTCCTCTGGTGTGCGCTCCCTCCTGCCCTAGGTGTGTGTCGATGTTCTGGGGGCATCCGCTGGAAGAAAGCCGCTTGCAGGTACTAGGCTGTTCGGGGTCGGGGTCGGAGAGTTTTCACCTATCTCCACCTCCTCCCGGAGGGAAGTCCGTCCACCTTCCGATGTATAGCAGCGTGGGTCTCTCAGGTGTCCTGAGATGCTATATGGATATCCTTTGTTAAGCAATGAATGTCCAATTAGTTGTAGATTCGAAGGGTGAGAGATGAAGAAGACTACTCACGCCGCCATCTTGGATCTTCCCTCCAGATGCATGTTGTCTACTTTTGGGCATTTCCCTTCTCCCAGGTAGGTTAGGCTCTGGTCTAACAGTTTCCCCTGAGAGCAGGTGTTGTTAAGAACAGAATGGTTCTTCTTCCCCTCCCCCTACCTAAAGCATGAGGGGATTTTTCTCTGAAATTCACCATGTGGACCTGGTAGAGCTCCTGGAGGCAAAACTCAGAAAAGCTGGGGCAGGGAGGGGTGGGGGGCCCTATGACTGGGTCCCCTGGAGTTTTTCTCTCTCAGACTTGTCCAGCAATTCATCAATTACAGTTCAGGTTTTCCTGCCTGGGTTCAGGTTCCTGGAGAGGTTTCTGCTCATCATCAGGCTGGTTCTGATGGTGAAGTGGAAGCCAGTCTTTCTGAGGTAACTGTCAAAATTCCTGAAAGTTGTAGCACTGTCAAGGGAGGAAGGGTTGGGCCTGGAAGGGCCTGGATGCTGAAAGGTCTGTCTTGATGGGGAAGGGAAGCTGTGGGGGGGGAGGGGTAGCCGGGGGCAGAGGTAAGTGAAGGGAGAGGTGGGAAGCATCCTGCATCCTCCAAACATTTGATAGATTGTTCTCTTCCTTTCCACCATGTAGCAGGCACAGATGAAAGCACAGGTGACCCCTCTTCAGAGAGGCCTTCCCTGACCACTGATCTAAAGTGGCCTGCCAGTCATTGTGTCTGGTCTACCTGTAGCTCTTGTCACTATTTAGCAGGATCTCGTGTACTTATTTGTTAGGGCTCATTGTCTGTCCCCTGACACTGGAATGGGAGCTCTGTGGAGCAGGGCCCTTGCTATTCTAACCCCAGTACCCAGAACAATGCCTGGCACACAGTAAATGTTTGTTGAATGACTGAACGAGAGACCAAAAGCTGAGAACTAGGTCCCCTTCTTGTCCTGGTGCCCTCTAGACTCCACTTACAGAAGAGACGAGTTTCTGGCTGGACAGGCTCCAAGCCAGTTCACTCCCCCTGGACAGCCAGGCCTCACTGGCCAGCCATCCAAGCACTCACCAGTGATGACAGCAAAATCAGCCTCCACATCACAGGCAATGACGTCCCCATTTTGTATGTGCCTCTTCACAGCCTCCTTGACCTTGCCCATCCCAAGTTCATTGCCTCCGTCACCAACCCCTGGAGGAAAGGGGGACAGAGTCAGTAAAGAAGATCAGGCAAAATGGGGGGTAGTTGTGGGGCTGGGCAGCCCCTTCACATGTGCCTCATTGCCTCAGGGAGGGGAAAGGGGTTGGCTCTGCATGTACTTTCAGACAACCAGAACACACTGTACTTCTCCTTCCAGTGTCCTAGAAACTCTTCTAGTTAAAAACGAATCAAAGTTCGGAACTCAACAGTGTGTGGCATGTCCTCTATTGGGTCACATTCTCCAGTCACAGATGGAGCACCCTCTATGCTGGTGTGCCAGGCCCACAGGAGATATGGGTATGGCGACACTCAGGACTCCTTCTCCTCTTGAGTGGCTCCTGCTCAGAGAGCAGTCACAAGGCCCAGAGCCCCATTCATGTGGCCAGACAACATTCTACTGGCAGAAGGGAACTGTTACAGATTGTTGAAGTCAATTCTGTAATTGACTTTAAAGGCTGCTGTTTAAAGAATGTGAAATGTGTACATGTCAGTTAATTTTAATCTACACCAGAGGGGTGCTTGGTTAACATCTGAAGTAGCCTAGTCAGGAACATACACCCCAGGGGTGGTTGGTTAGCATTTGAAAGAGACCACAGTCTAAAGGCCAATCTGATAATCAGCACTAGAGGGTTTATTAATTAGCATAATAAATGCCAGAATAAATATATTAGTATGAATAAATGTTGGAAATTACTTAATTCATTGGTGAGCCTGTACACTTTGAGGCAATGCTGATGCTCTAGAACCCCATTGGCCCTGAGTCCAGGTATTTCTGGAAGATCCTGTAGACTAGAGGTCAGCTGAATCTGCCTCCAGAAGACGGTTGCAGCTGCCTCAAGATAACTTCACCCAAGGTGCTTGTCCAAGTGCCTCAAGGACAGACGGCCAGGCCTCCCGAGCCTAGAGAATGGTTGTCCAGGACTGTTTTTGTGTCTCTTTCTACAAAGGCTTGGAATATGTGGAAGAATTCCACCCGAGGGAGCATTCATTGTGAGATGGCAGAGAGGGGAACCAGAGCTGACTCACCTCCAGCACCAGAGACCTGGACTCGGCCAAAGGAAGCGGACAATTGTGAATGACCAAATGCCTTAGGTCCACCCCACCCTGAGGATTTTTCACAGAACAGTTTTCTAGGTCCGTTACAGCCCATTGAATACAGGAAAATAATACCCCCACCTAGCACTGGTATTTCATCTATGTCGGTCTCTGCTCTTTAGCATTTTAGGAATTTCACCTTGTTCACTCCTCGGGTCAGTCCTGTCCGTGGCCTTGTTTTCCTCACCTTTCAGAGCTCAGAGAGTCTCTGAGAGGGGCAGTACCCGGGTAGTGAATGGAAGGTGGGTGTGTGATTCTCAATTGAGTGCTGTGTCCATGACAAAGCAACTGCCTGTGGAACTGAGGAAGAGGGGTGTTGATGGAGGAGAGGAGAGAAGGAACATTTCTGGGGTAGCCCTGTTGGGTAGGAGGCTGTGGGAAGTCACAGGAGGGGCTTGGGCTCCTGAGGGCAAGACAATGATCCAGGGGTCCACAAAGGAGGCAGTCTGAAGGTGCAAATACTACTAACTTTCTCTGGGATCTTGGGGGCATCATTTGAGGGGATCTGCACAAATCGAGGGTCCACATGGCAGGGGAAGAGTGCATGCTCCGCCAGCTCCCTCGGACCTTGATTGCCCCTTGGACTCAGAACTCCTTCCTTTTCCACCCTGGGAATGCCTCCCTCAGGCTCAGGTCCTCCGCCTGCGCAGTCCCAGAGAGACAGGAAGCACAAGCCAGCTGGCTGTGGGCACCACACCCAAGCCTTCTTTCTGGGAAAGACCAGGGCGATTTGCAGAAATTTTCTCCTCGGCCGGAAGACTTTCATTGTCTCATCCAAACCTCAAAAGCCAAAGGAGACTAATGAGTCTGGGAAACACTCCGGCAGTGTTTGAATGGAGAAAACAAATAAACACAGAAGGACAAACGCCTTAATTACTCCAGGGTCGGATACTTACCCCTAGGGAGGAATGTTGGTTCTCCTTGGGACTTACATCAAGCCTTTCAGAAATTCATAAAGGCAACAGGATTCCGTGAACAGCATATCAGGTGGGGTCCTGGGAGTCTGGACTCTACTCCTAATTCTCCCAGCAACACTAATTAGCTGGGCAACCTCAAGAAACCTCGCTAGGCCTCATTCTTGGACACTATACCTGCCTTACCTACTCACAGGGTTTTATTGAGGCTTAAACAATACAATGGATGTGAAACCTCTTTGAAAACTATAAAGTTCTGTACAAACACAAATAGTCACATTATTGTATTATTAGCAATCAAAAGATTGCACTGATCCTATATTGAAGATATTTTTTAAAGTTAATATGCTTCATAAGATGAAACATAGTACACATGGCACATTTGTCCTAGATGACCAAAATAATATGCCATGCCTCGATTTTATGATTGTTACTATTTTATTATTAGTTTCAATATTTTAGACTTGGGCTAATAGAATATGCTCGGTTAAATGTCATTCCCTTCCTTGCTTGTGGGGACATCAGATTTCTAAGTGACAGTGTCATTAGTGGCCATGCCAACTGTAATAAACAAAGACCATCTCTGGAGTGGAAAATGATGGTCCCCATATAACTCTTTCCTGTCCTTGTATTCAACAGTCAATAAAAAGGGATTTAGCGCTGATATCTTCTTGGCGAACTCTCAATGCCCCTTGCTTACCAGTTGATGAGATTCCAGGAATCTTCCGAGCTGCCAGGAAAAGATCGTCAATGGGATTAACCAAGTGCTTGAAGTTCATCTTCCTCGCATTGTAGTGACTGCCGTCCGCGGCCCTCCCTGTGCGCTCTATCACCACCAGATGGTCGAATCTGCCAGGAAGCAAGGGCAGAGGGTCCTCATGGAGAGTGTGGCTGCACTGGTGGTCATGCCTTTGTGTGTCTGTGTGAAGGACCCTTCATTCTTTCTTTGATTCCTTCATTCCTACAGAACTTGGCTGAACATCTGCCACGTGCCAGGGCCTGTGCTGGCGGCTAGTCCGTCAGATCATCTTAAGAAATAGTATCAGAATCTTTAGCAGTTTATTAGAGTCAGAGGCTGTGAGAGCAGGACCACTGAAGGTCAAGGTTGCATAGTGGATGCTGCTGGTGCCCTGCCCAGAGCCAGTGGGGTAGCCAGCATCCGGTGGTTTGAGTGTTGGCTGCTACTGACCCACTGCTGCCCTTTTCCAAGATCTTGTTCAGTTTACAGACACAAAACAGACCAAAAAGGAATTGAAATAGAAGATGAATGAATCTAACACAAGATAAACTTCTTTAGACAGAAAGAGAGAAAGAAGGGACACAGATGGCCTGGCGGTAAGAATGTGGCTGTGCAATCAGATCGTGCAGGTTCCAATGCCACTGGCCTTGGGCAAGTTGCTTACCCTCTCTAACCCTCATTTTCTGCATCTGTCAGATGACCTAACAACAGTACCCATTTCATACAGTGTCGAAAGGGTCAAATGAGAAAATGCACAAGAGGAGCTTAGCAGAGAGCCCCACACCTCCTCAGTGCTCAGTTAAGCGTTGGTGATTGAGGTTGCTGTTATTATTAGGAGGAATATTATTTTGATAATCCGATTTAAGAACAGGAAAATTGTACTTTTATATCTCTCTAAATCCCCCCATGATGGAGTTCTTTAAAATCTTAACTCTGCTATGGAAAACCGTGTAGTGGTTACTCAAAAAATTTAATAGAATTACCATATGATCCAGTAACTCCGCTTCTGGGTGTATTCCCAAAGAAATTGAAAGTGGGGTGTTGAAGAGATGTTTATACACCCATATTCCTAGCAGCATTATTCACCAGGGGCAAGAGGTGGAGCCACTCAAGTGTCTATCAACAGATGAACAAATAAGCAAAAGATGGTATATACGTACAACGGAATATTATTCAGCCTTAAAAAGCAAGCACATTCTGACATGTGTTACAACATGGATGAAGCTTGAGGATACTTTGCTAAGTGAAATAAGCCAGTCACAAAAGGGCAAATACTGTATGATTTCACTTATATGAGGTCCTAGATTTGACGAATTCATAGAGATAGAAAGTAGAATGGTGGTTGCCAGGGGCTGGGCCTTGGGGAAGTGGGGAATTAGTGTTTAATGGGTACAGAGTTTCAGTTTGGGAAGATGAAAAACTTCTGGAGATAGATGGTGATGATAGCTGAACCACAACGTGTATGTACTTAATGACACCAAACAGTACACTTAAAAATGGTTAAAATGGTAAATTCTATATTATGTATATTTTACCACAATAAAAAATATCTTAACTCTGCATGCTTTCTCTGTACGTGTTTTTTAAAAAGAAAATCTTCGTGCCTGTCCGTGTCCTTTGGTTGTGCTAGAATGTGGTGGCGTGACGTCTACTTGGATGAGCAGGTGTTGGAATGTAATCCTGAGGTACAAGCCCCGTACAGGAAAAGGCAGCCACTGAGAAGCAGAATCAACAGAAGCAAGAGCCTTGACCCTGAACTTCCTCCAGTCCTACATCAATGGTGATGAAAGGCAATTTGGTAGAAGAGCTCCAGTTGAGATCAATACATTCTCTGTTCTGGAAGGAGAGCACTGTTTCTGCACCTTTCCCCAGGAGAACTCAGTTACATACTTTGTGAAAGTGAATTGACTTTTTTTTGTAGGCCAGAAGGGTCCATTTAGCTATGACTAGGAATTCCCTCCCGGGAAGCCTGCTCCCTGGGAAGAGTGAATGCATCTTCTCCAAAGAGAGCAGAATCCTCTCTCCCCACAGTCAGATCTGGCTCACCTCCCTCCACTCAGCAGAGCAACACTGTGTTATCTGGCATCAGGGGGTCCCACCTAAGAGAATGTTCCAGTTTCTCCCTGAGGGGCCAGGGTTTTGTTTGTATGCCAACCATTCAGGGAATACAGACATTTCTAATACGTGCCACACACATTCTTGCAGCTTTAAATAGCATATCAGATCCACAGTCGAACTTTCCCTTGGTGACGCAGGGTCCTCCTTAGGAACACCGGATTCTGCTGTGAGCTGCAAGACAGCTTCGCCCTCCAGGCCTATCAAAGCAGTGTTTTTAAATTCTAAGTGGACACTTGTTAGTGGGTTTGACAAACTGCTAGTTTTTGTGTTTTTTTTTATCATTTTCCTATTTTCTCCCTCTAGCAGGAAGACATGCCATCCCTCAGAGAACTGTTACTTAGAGAGACCCTCTGCAAAGCCCCCAGTACACCTTGAACCCCCTGGCCTGGTTGGTTAGTCTGGCCCATCAGAACCCCTGGGCTCATGGTTTTGTTCTCTCTGGAGGGCTGAGGGGTGCGGAAACTTTGCTGTCAAAGCTAATAGCACGTGGACTTTTCCATCTTCACCCAATTAAACTGGGATAGGACACACATACCTAGGTGACCTGGGGTCCCCATCTTTGCATAGAAACGCCTAAGCAGCTCCTGCTGATTCACCTTGCTAAGTTAATATTGGGATCTGTGTCTTCAGAACACCTTGAAAATAAAGGCAAAGGGCAGACACATCAGCTCGTGCTGCATTTTGGGAATTCACGATGGCTTTTCAAAAGCTTCTTTGGAAAGTCTCGTTACCATCAGTGAATGACATCTGCCTGTAGAATACTTTGTTAGGTGGGCCAAGACCTCAACACAGAGGATACTTAAGTTTATTTTAGTCCTGAGTAAACCCTAGGGTTGGTGGGGGCGTGGCGGTGGAATTGGGCTGGTGTCACCAATATTGTGGGCTGGCAGATATGCTGCACACAGATGCACACAATACCATGTGAACAGAGACCTATTCTGGCCCACTGCCATTGTGAGCGCTGGGGACACGTTTAGATGCCCACGGTGACAGTGAGCCAGCCCTCTGCTAAGCACGTGACATGCATGCTGTCATTTAATTTTCACAACAATTCTGCATGATAAGAACCATTATTAGTTCCATTTTACAGAGGAAGAAAACTGAGGCTCAGAGACGCTAAATAACTTGGGCAAAGCCAAGTATGTAGGTCAGTGTCATGTCTCCAGTTCCCACCTCAGGTTCTTGTCTGCTCCCCACCCCCACCTCCCTGCCTGCCTTCAGGGAAATTCAAGAACAGAGGAGAAAAGGTCCCAGAGTCTGGGCCCTGAGTAGCTACTGGTATCGGAGTGATTTCCAAAGTGAATCTGACTCTTAAAAATGCAATATTAGGGGGCTGGCCCCGTGGCCGAGTGGTTAAGTTCGCGAGCTCCGCTGCAGGCGGCCCAGTGTTTCGTTAGTTCGAATCCTGGGCGCGGACATGGCACGGCTCATCAGACCACGCTGAGGCAGCGTCCCACATACCACAACTAGAAGGACCCACAACGAAGAATATACAACTATGTACCGGGGGGGCTTTGGGGAGAAAAAGGAAAAAATAAAATCTTTAAAAAAAAAAAAATGCAATATTAGCACACATCATTGTAGAATACGTGGAAAACACACAAATCCCAAAATAAAATAAAACTGATTTGGTTTTCCATTAACGAATCCACCTCGTGGCAGTTTAGGGTGGAATCCTTGCATATTCACTGGCCCAGGGTGAAGTCTTTTCCATGCAGAGCTTGAGACAGCTGACAGAGGTCCCAGGACCGAGATCATGGACCCAACACTTATGGTCCCGTTGGTTCTGCAGGAGCTCCCGGACTTCTCTGTGGCCCAGGAGGGGTGCCAGTGGGAAGCCTGGGGGAGCTTTGGCCACCCCCCTAATCTCCATCATCAGCCCTCACACCCGTCACATAAAGTCACCCAAGGAAGCATCCTATCTATGTTAAATCCATGTGCTTGTATTATAAACGTGGCTTCAAGACGGCTGCGTCCCACTCTGCTTCACTGTTCCCAGCCCTTCAGGAGCTGTTGCGGCAAGCTGAGAGTGAGGAGCCAGAATCATCCTCAGAGATGCTAAAGTGCCCCGCTGTGGCTCCCCCGACCTCCCTCCCCAGCACCAACCCCTGTCTAAGAGGGAACAACAGTAGAGGGCAGTCGGCCCATCAAGGGATACTCACCGGGCACATTCTACATGTGACGTGACAAGCTGGGGAATGGAGGGTGGTCATGATAAGCTGAAAGACCCAGTCCCTCTCGGTGCTCTGAGGGGCAGCCTGGTGACCCAGCAAGAGGACTGGATGGAGCCAAACAACCCTGAGTGGGAATCGACAGTTCTAACTGCGTGACCTTGGGAAAGCCACGGGGACGATCTGAGCTTCAGTTTCCTCTTCTGAAAATGGGGTTAATCGTGCCCCCCCCCCCCCCCGCCCCAAGATAGCGGTGGCTCAGGGATGCGATGCGTGTCAAGCACCAAGCTGCGGCCTGCACACAGCAAGTGCTAAACGAGGGCTGGTGCTTTCTCATCTTCCTCAAATTGCATCAAGGATATAGGTTACTAGTAAGAAGGGGCACCAGGGAACCAAACAGGACAGAGACCATAATGTGTCCTCGAGTGGGGCACACAGAGAGAAAGAGCCTCCAGAAAGGAGGGGCGGAGGAAAATGGGACCCGAACCTGAGCTACAAAAAACCAGTTTATCAATTTGGTCAATTTATGCTCAAGACAAAGAAGAGATGACTGAGTTTTTTCTTCTTTAAACATTTCCTAGGCTTCCATTATAAAAATAACTGAAATAATTTTCACTAAAAGGCCAAATGGTTTTTCCTTTCTTCGTCCAAATGTAATGAAAGCTCTGCAAAATCCAGTGTAGCAACAGCCCCCACCTCAGCCACCGTGTGGGCAAGCCTGAATTCTGTGTTCAAGTCCAGCAGAAGCCTCTGAGCCAGGCCATCGGGTGAGCAGGAGGGCAGAACTTCTCCTGGGAAAGTGGGTGCCTAACAATGTCCACCACACCGGTTGTCAGATGGAAATGACTGCCAGCCTGATGGCACAGTTGGCCGTCCCTTCTCCTTGATGACAAGACGGTCCCTTGGTTCTCCTCCTCCCTTGCTGCCTCCTCCTTCTCCTCGACCTCTCAGTATGGAGCATCCCAGGGCACACCCAGGGTCCTTTTCTCTCTCCCTTTATTTCCTCGGTGATCTCATCCAGTGTCTTGACCATCAATATGCCAGCAGCTCTCCCATTTATCTTTCTAGCCCAGACTGCTCTCCTGAACTTGACTCACAGATGTAAGTGCATGCGTGACTTCTCTGCTTGTGTGTCCAAGAAGTATCTCCCACTTAATAGGTTCAAACCTGCACTCGTTAAACATTTTTTAAATTGTAATTGCAGTAAATACACATAACATAAAATTTGCCACTTAACCATGTTTAAGTGTCCAGTTCTCTGGCATTAAGTACTTTCATATACTTGTTTGACTGTCACTGCCATCTACCTCAAGAACTTTTCCTTCTTCCCAAATGGAAACTCCAGACCCATTAAACACTCACTCCCCATTGCCACCCTCCCACCCCAGTCCCTAGCAACCACGATTCTACTTTTCGTCCCTATGACTTTACTTACTTTAGGTATCTCATATAAGTGGAGTCATACAGTATTTGTTCCTTTGAGGCTGGCTTATCTTACTTAGCATAATGTCCTCAAAGTTCATCCATGTTGTAGCGTGTGTCAGAATCTCCTTCCTTTTTAAGGCTGAGTAATATTCTGCGTATGTATAGACCACATTTTATTCATCTGTTCATTTGTTCATGGACACTTGGATTCCTTCCACCTTCTGCCTATTGTGCATATAGCTGCTATGAACACAGGTGTGCACATATCTGTTTGAGTCACTGCTTTCAGTCCTTTTGGGTGTACACCCCGAAGTGGAATTGCTGAGTCATACGGTATTTTCTATTTTTCATTTCCTGAGGAACTGCCATACTGCTCTCCACCGCAGCTGCGCCATTTTACATTCCCACCGACAGGGCTCAAGTCTCAAACCTGCTCCACCCATGGTCTTCCCCATTCCAGCAACTCCATCCTTTCAGTTACCCCGCCAAAACCTTAGAGCGATGCCGGATTCTTCTGCCTCACGCCTGCATCCAGTCCACCTGGAAATCATGCCTTTACCTTCAAAATGTATATAGATCTGGCTACTTCTCACAACCTCCACCTGTACCATTCAACCATTTGGGGTCCCCTGAAACCACAGTCTGAGACAAAGCCTTGGGTGCAGGTGGTTTATTTGGAGATGATCCCAGGAGTCAGGTGGGAGGGAACAGGGAAAGTGAGGAGGAAAAGGAGGAAAAGCCAATAGGAGGGTATGTGCTTTTTAAGGTCTCTGCTCTAGGCAACAGGGTCTCAGTTCCACCAGGACCTGTAAGTCTCCAAAAGACAAGAGGCAGGGCATTAGCTCCCCTCCCCGACTGGTTGAGAGGGTCCCAGAGGCATGAGCCCCCAGACTTCTGGGCTGAGTGGTTTTATACAGCTTTGGAGAAACCCCACAGACCACTGGCTTGTGGTGGGGCCCAGTCAGGTCAGAGTGACTCAGAACTTCCACCCCCACTTCAGCTGAAATCACAAGGGGGCCAAAGGGACATGTCACAGGGCACCACCCACTCCCCGCCACCCTCATCTCCTGCCTGCAATAAGCTGGCCAGTTTCCTGTTTCCCGCCTTGTCCCTGTAGCTATCTGGGTGATCCTCCAGAACCTAAGCCAGAGCATGGCCCTCCCAGGGCTCCCATCTCACCAAGTACAAAAGCCCAGCTGCTCACAGTGTCCCTCAAGGCCCTTCCTGGTCTGGCCCCTGTGACCTCTCTGTCCTCCTGTCCAGCTTCTCTTCTCCTTGTCTTCTCCAGGCCAATCGGCTGGCCGGTTGCCCTTTCTTAAACCTGCAGGGCCCCCACTCCACCCAGTGGCCTCTGCCCTGGCCATTGACCCAGCCTGGGACTCAGTTCCTTCAGCCAGCTCTGACCTCAATCCTTCATCAACTTTAAGTCTTGGCTCAAATGTCACCTTCTCCAGGAGGCCTTCCCTGACCATCTTGTTTAAAACAGCAGCCTGCCACCTAGCCCATCACTCCCCAATCCCTTACCCTTGTCCATTTTTTCCCATAGCATTACGCCTCCTAACATCCTATATACCTTACTCTTTTCCTATATTGTCTATTGTCTGTTACACTCCCTTAGGACATTTGTTCCATGAGGGCAGGACAGTGGACAGTTCTGCTGTTGTTCACTGATGGATTTCAAGAGCCTAAAACAGTGCCCAGCACACACTAGGTGCTCAACACACATTTGTTGCATGGAATTGATTCAGTCTGCACAGCACAGCCTTTTTGAAACTTTCAACGTAAGGGGTGATTTAGGATATGCCTTACTGGGTTCAAGTACTTTTCAGATGCTGAAAGGAAAAGATACTGCTCTGAGGGACACAGAGACAGGTCGTGGGAAGCAGGTTAGATTGACCAGGGTTCCAGCTCATCCTGAACAACACCTGCAGAAAGGAGGAGAGGTGAGGAGCAGTTGTTTACACTCCAGGAACCCAGGTAGCCTGGGGCATCCCTGCCCGCCTGGCCAGGTGGGACACTGCTGTCTGAGCCTTTCGACCACTCTATACTCAACTATCCCACCCCCAACTCTAGGGGTCCAGGGCTGCCTTGGGTTGTGGGGAGTCCTCCTCAGGTCACTCTTGCCTCTCATAGGGAGGGCAGCAGGTGCTCATGTGGGATCATGGGCTCTGGAGCCGAGTGAACCTGGGTTCAAATTCCAGCTCACCATCCCCACCTGGGTAAATACCTGGACCCCTTGGAGCCTCAGTCTCTTCATCTATAAAATGGGGATAATGCTGCTTACACCAGAGTTGTTCTGAGCTCTGAGGAAAAAGCCGCATGTCAATGCCTGGGTGCCCAGCGTAAGTTCCACAAACGCTGATTCCCTCCATCCTCTGCCCACAAAGGCCCATTTGGGGAAGTGGGCCGCCCTCATGTCACTGCTCACCTTGCTCAACAGCCTCTTCCACAAGCTCCCCGTACAAACTCAAGGCTCTCTGGTCAGCTATCATGGAGACTACCTTCTCCAAGGCTTGCAGGAAGGCGGCCAGAGCGATGGCTCCGGGCGGGCCGTCTGTCTCTTCCAGAGGCTCACGGTTGAAATGCGTGGGGAACCCGGTGGTGATGAGCACCGAGCAGGCATGGGACAGTGACAGAGAGGCCCTCAGCAGCTCATCTTTGCAAAGCAGGTGCCCGATCCCCCGGTTGCCTGAAATTACATAAAAATAAAATCAAATCACCAAATAATGGAATTGTGTTTCTGGTAGACACTTAGGCAAACAGTAGCTTGGTTTTTTTGTTTGTTTGTTTCAGAAGTAGATTTGAAGGATATGCCAGAGACTGCTAACTGTTCACCAGAATATCCTCTTTCCCCATGCCCAGGAATGAAGGGTAGCTGAGTTATGGCTGAGCAGCCTCTCTTTCAGTTATCTGTGGCCACAAGACTCAGCTCTCTCTAGGCAGCATTCGTAGAGCGGGTGAAAGGGAACGGGAGTGGAAGTGATGTGTGCCACCCTGGCACTGGCTGCACACCTCCTGCTCACTCCTCCAAGCTCTTGCCTTCCTGTGGGCTGGGATGCTGACAGCTAGCGCCCCCTGGAGGTCTCATGATTGATGGCAGAGCTGCTGGGTCCCTGAGTGACTGGATGGAGCAGATTCCCAGTCCTGCTGAACTAGAACATTTACCCTGGAAGACCCACCCTGGACCATTGGGTGAGGGAGGCATACATTCTATTGTATTTGAGCAAAGTGTCTTGGGGCTTATTTGTCATAGCAGTTTAGCCAACCCAAATACAAGGGACACAGAAGGAGGGAAGGAAACACTACTGTGTTGGTTGGGGCTTCCGCCAAAGAAGACTCTAAGACAAGGGCTTGTGTGCAGGTATTTCAGTGGAAGGTGAGCCCAGGAAACAAGTCAGAAGACGGAAGGAGTGGGATAGCAAAGGGAAGGAAGCCACTGATGGGTATGTGAGTGAGCCAGTTAATTCCTAAGGCACTGGGGCTCGAGTGGGCTGGAGATCCTCTAAGAAGAGGTGTGGTGCGCACCTCAGGACTGTCCTGCCACAGGACAGGGAGCCTGGGCATTTATGCACCGGCTCCCACCACCTGCTGGGGGACCGTTGCCCATCAGGGAGCTGACTCCTCAGCACTCCTGGGCTGCGCCTGCTCTGGTGAGGAGCAGAGAGACCCGAGCCTCAGTGGGAAGCTGCTGTGCTGGGCCCAGCTGGGCAGCACAGCCTCCCAGCTCTCGTCACATTGTGTCTTCGTCCATACTCAGGTAGCCTCAGACCATATCTGTGCCACATGAAGGCAGGAAGTGACTCAGAAGTTCCACCCCAGCTGTGGCTGAAATGAAAGGTGGGCCTAAGGGACATGAGGGGATGTCGGCTTCCATTTGAGGTGCCTGGGGAATGTGAATGAACAAAGGGTTTGGATCCCTTTTATGGAGGAACAGTTCCACATTTGGAATCTGGAAACTTACATCCAAGCCCAGGTGCTGGCACGCTGTAGCTGTGTGACCTTGGCCTCATCCCTTGATTGCTCTGAACCTCAGTTTTCCCACATGGAGAGTGATGGAGAGTAGGGGTGGTCCAGGTGGAGGCAGACTGTGGGGAAATGGCCCCTTACATAACTGCCAGTGGGCGTGGAAACTGGAATATTTATCTGGAGGGTGATTTGTCCCTTAGAGTTGAACATTCCACTGGAACCAATATTTCACTTCTAGGAATTTATCCTAATAAAGTGATCCTGGGTATGTACACAAATGGAGTCACAAGGATGTTCATTGCAGCATTGTTTATAGCGTCAAATAATAACATGTTAATAAAATAGTGGATCATTTGTAAAATGGAATTCCATGCAAACATTAAAAAGGATGTTGCAGAAGACTTTAATGACATAAAAAGATGTTCACAATGTATTAAAAAGTGAAAGAAGAAAGTCCTAAAATAGTCTCACAGCATGATTCCCATATATATATATACATACATTCCTATAGGTATACAGGTCTTATGGGGTCAAGACTGAAGAAAAAGACATTAAGGGCAAACATTAATTGTTAATACTGGTTAATTGTGATAGGATTCTGGTGATTTTTATTGCCTCTTTACTTTCATATATTTTCTGATGCTTCTACAATGAACATGAGTTACTGTTGATAAAAGGGGAGAAAAATAGCGGGCTGGCCTGGTGGCACAGCGGTTAAGTTCGCACGTTCCGCTTCGGCGGCCTGGGGTTCACCGGTTCAGATCCCAGGTGCAGACATGGCACCACTTGGCAAGCCATGCTGTGGCAGACGTCCCATGTATAAAGCAGAGGAAGATGGGCACACATGTTAGCTCAGTGCCAGTCTTCCTCAGCAAAAAGTGGAGGATTGGCGGCAGATGTTAGCTCAGGGCTAATCTTCCTCAAAAAAAAAAGGGGGAGAAAAATAACATTTTCAAAGGAAAAAAAATTGTAATGTAACCTATTTCACAGGATGTGGTCGGCACTAAAAGAAAGAAGAGGGGAGAGAGAACTTTGTCAACTTTAAAGCAGTCTATACATTTATGATGATTTTATTATTAGTGCAAACATCATTATTATAAACCTTGTATTCCTTCATATTCTCCAGGCATCTCAAATGCAGGTCAACGTTCTGTTAAAAATGACTGAATATGGGCCTGGCCCTGTGGCCAAGTGGTTAAAGTGCTGCTTTGGCAGCCCAGATTCATGGGTTTGGATACTGGGCACAGACCTACTCCACTCACCAGCCATGCTGTGGAGGTATCATACAAAAAAAAAAAAATAGAGGAAGATTGGCATAGATGTTAGCTCAATGCTAATCTTCCTCAAGCAAAAAAAAAAAAAAAAAAAGAGGAGGATTGGCAGTGGATGTTAGCTCAGAGAAAATCTTCCTCAGCAAAGAAAAAAAAAAAAAAAGACTGAGTGGCTCTATTAAGCCCAGTGAGCAATGCTCAGCACATTGCCATTAATCTTATATCTGCTTATTTAATATAGGAATCAAAAGCCTTTGTTGTTCTTGCGGATTAAGATGTTCCTTAATAGACCATACTGGCGTATCTAGACAGTCATAAATCTGCCTTTCGCCTGAGCCTCTTGCTTCAAGCCTTGACATGTGGTTTGCACAGCACTGAAGAAGGGTGCTGTGGACGACCTCCCAGGTCATTTTAATTAAGCAATGGGTGCACCATGTCTGCAGTAAATTTATGTCCCAGTTACTTTTTTGTCTGAGCTAAAGGCAGAGTTAATAATTCATCTTCCCTCATGACCCTTGTGCTGACTGGGAGAGCCGTCGGCCTGGGCAAGAATGTTTGTGAGAGAGAAAGTATTGCAGCAATTTTAAAAAATATCCACCAAGGAGATCGGCTATATAAGAGACTCCGTGTATACGCAGCCATGAGCCTTTGCCTTTCTATACGCATGTGCTAAAGGGTATATGTGTGGTGGGCAAATATCCCAAATTTACTGTGTGTCTGTATGTAAAGGAAACCATATTAGCTGCCGAATGAATGAAAAACCTCGCAGACAAACAAGCAAAAAGCTATGCCCTGTGACTTCCAGGAAATTTTGTTACTGCAGACCCCCCTGTAACTAGGGGGCAACCTTGGCTCCCAGGCCCAGGGAAGGGACCAGATATTTTTAAGGCTGGTCTGCGCTGTCACATTCTGGGCCACTGGGTTAGCCAACACAGAAGGGCCCCCAGGTTGTCTGCTCGATGGCCCTCCAGGTGCTGTTCTCTACACCAGCGTGGCCATGATCGGCTCTGTCTGGGTCCTGGGAGTCTGGCGCAGGGGCTCAACCTCCCCAGGCTGGCCTCACCCCTCTGCTCTCCACAGGAGCCCCACCACCATCGATCCAGGTACCTGCGTGGCCAAATAGGTGTCAGGTGGGCCAGCAGGAAGGCCACACATGCCTTCTCCAGACATTCACCGTGCAAAGAACAGGGAGGTCTAGAGTCACGGCCCATGAGAGCGTGCAGGAGAGGGGATGGGGTGCGGCGAGCGCGGAGGGGCTGAAGCACTCCGCCCGGGGAGACCGTGGCGTACCCTTCAGACAGATTCCAACTTAGCCAACACTTACTCATCGTGGGCCTTGGGGTCAGTGGCTGTGGGCCCAAGTTCTGCCCTGACCACCTCCTAGGGATGTGGACTTGGGCAAGTTTCTTAACCTTACATGCCTCAGTTTCCTCATCTGTTAAAGTAATAATTAATAGTACTATTAATATTGTTAATAATAGTTGCTTCGTAGGGTCATTGGGAGAATTTAATAAGATGGAACATGTAAACGGTTTTAGCACATGCCTGGCCTAGAGTAAAAATCAGTAGATGATAGCTATTCTTCTCATTACTTATCACAGCTCTGAGAGGGAGGTACAACTGTCATTACCCCCTGTCACACTGATGAAGAAACTGAGGCAGGGAGTGGCTGTGAAGTTTACACCTTAATTCTCTCCTGAGCGTTTGTCAGCAAATAGATTTGAATTTTCCGTGCACAATGGGGCCCTCTGCTGGCCACCAGGGGTTAGAAATTCGGCTCTTAAATGAAGATGCAGCTGGCAGTTCCAAGCCCCTCGAGCAGCTTTCAGCAAACCTCCTCCCAGTGGGAACCAGCAGACCCCTAGTGGATCCCACCAGCCCTGCGCCACTTCTAGAAAGCTAGCAGCTTGCGAACCACAGGAGCGCTGTCCTCTGAGGTGCAATATACACGCTGGCTGCAAACTGTTGTGAGGCTGTCACTGCAGGGTCCTGCCCCACCAGGATCCGCCAAGGACGCCCCAAGGAGTAGCAAAGTAGCGCCCCCATCCCTACCCCTGCTGCCTGGTACAAAAAAATCTATTCTACACCCAACCCCAGGGCAATGGCACAAAAGAGGAAGATTAGGGACACTATTAAATACATGGATGATTTTGTCTCAATGGTGGCAGTTGACTCCCTAGGAAACATTCTCCTTTTTTTTCTTACCTACCCATCCCCAATTCAGTTCTGGTGTCAATGTGCCCAGCTAGTAAGCTCACCTCTCAAACTCTCTAATATGTTTAGTGTTGAAAATTTTGAGGGAAAAATAAAAACATAAGAAAAAAAAATCAGGGGCTGGCCCCGTGGCCGAGTGGTTAAGTTCGCGCGCTCCACTGCAGGCGGCCCAGTGTTTCGTTGGTTCGAATCCTGGGCGCGGACATGGCACTGCTCATCAAACCACACTGAGACAGCGTCCCACATTACACAACTAGAAGGACCCACGACAAAGAATATACAGCTATGTACTGGGGGGCTTTGGGGAGAAAAAGGAAAAAATAAAATCTTTAAAAAAAAAAATCACCCATAATGCCACCACCCAGAGACCATCACCATCGGTATTTTGGTGCATTTACTTCTCGTCTTTTTGGGACTCATACACAGTATAAACAATTTTAAAAATCATACTATAGATACCATTTGTATGCTGCTTTTTTACTAAACATTACCTCAGTGATGAATTTCTCCAGGTCATTAAGGTGTGAATGCTTTGTTTCTTACCTGAGTCTGTGGCAATTTTACTCTCTGGTTTCTCTGATCTTCTGAACGGCTGAAGCTGATGCGATGCTGTAGTGCAGAGGATCTTGGGAAATACGATGGACATCTGGAATTCCCTCAGGGGTAGGACAACTGTCCGGAGTCTCCGTATCTTCATGTCAGTCATAACTGTGCAACCTGGTGAGCTGGTGAAAGCCGGGGGGTCTCTAAAACACACACCAGGAGGGGCTGAGCCCAGCCTGTTCATCAAACCCAGTCCACTCTCATCTAGTCAACTGTCGATGGGCAAGATGGTGCCGTGCGTCAACTCTGCTAATAGCACTCTGTACACCACTTGTTGGCACCAGGTCAGAACAAGCTGGCTTATGGCTAAGTCAATTTCCATTTAAACAGGGGCCATGGAACGTGACTGTACTCTAATCCCACTCAGCTGTATGCTCCCAGCAAAGAGGGACCAATTCCTCTTCATCTCAGAATCCCACATAGCACCTTGCACATAAAAGACGCTCGATAAATGTAGACGTGAATTGAGTAAATAACAACGTCTTGGAATTCACAGAAAACAGTAATATTTCTCAGATCTAATGGAAAGCCAAAGCCAGCCAATACTTCAGAAGGAAAGCCTACTGATAGAGGCATAAAGCATTCTAAACTAACTTTTAAATGTGATGTGTAAGGGCAAGACGTAAGGATTTTGAGGAATGCTATCATTGTTTTTCTGGGTTTTGGACAGAACCTAAAATCGGTCACTCTAAAGCCGGGCACACATCAGAACAGTCGGCTCAGAATGTGACACAGCGTTTTGTACCATCAGTTGTGAGGTGTGCAGCAATTAATCTATTGCTAATAGAAGTTTAAGTGTTGAAGTTTGAGCACGATTTTTGCAAATTAGAAAGATTCGAGGTCATCTCTGACCAATGATGTCATTAGGTCTCATTTACAATCAAATATGCCATCACAAGCCAGAACTCAGGCACTGGAGTCTGCTGGGACGCCTATGGCAGGGACACCTCTTCAGCAGGGCATTGCCTGTGGCCGGTGGCAGGAAAGGGGTGAGACCACCGTGCAGAAGAGTATTCACCACACGTGTGTGGATGTGTGTATACACATGCGTACACACACATTCGGAAATGACAAGCTCCCTGAGAACTGCATCTTGTCTCATGCAGCATTTTATTCCCAAGATCTGGGCCCATGCCTGGCACACAGTAGGTGCCGAATACATTTATGTTAAATAAATGAATGAACAGAATCCCATGGATCTTGGCGTTGATGCCTTGTTACCATATTAGAAATAATCTGTATCATCAGGCCATTCTGATAGCTAAACTTCCATAAATGCTTTAAAAGCAAATTAAAAGTAACACTAAGTTCTATGATTTGTACTACAAGGGTAGCTGACCTGGCTAGAATTTTCCAGTGTCTACCGCAATGGGCTGCAATAATTATTTTTAATGTTTCTATCACATCCCTTCTTTCCTGTGAGCTAACTAAGACGCCCTCGTGTGTCTCTTCATTGTAATATCACCCTGGGCCTCTGAAAAAATGAACTGGCCGTATTGCTTGTAAAAACCGTGTGAAACGGTTTAATTGTGTTGCTTGTTTTCATCTTCGCTTTCAAAGCCTGCTAACCTCCAAAATGTCTCAAAGGGTCAAGCTAAATATTAGTCTGTCTGTTAGACTGGGCTGTGAGGCTTCTGAAGGCAGAAATATATTTAATGAAAATGTATTTGCGCTGAGAGACAAGCTGTCTCTGTAGGGCGACCTAGCCCAGGGATGAAAAGAAGGAAGGCAGAGAGATCTTCGCTGTGGGCTGTAGGCCTACATTCTATGACTTTATTCCTTAGATCACTGCCTTGTAAGCCTCTGCTTTCAAGAGCTAGAGCCCCAGCAGGGTCCGTCCCAGGCCAGATTAATTGCCCCCTCAAGTCCCCACATACTGTAGCTGCCGACAGCTTCGAGACTGGACAGCTGAGAAGGCCAGAACACTGGGACATCGCCTGGCCGACACACCACAGGATCCTCATAGTCAGGTTTGAAAAGATCTTTGATGCCCAACAGTTCTGCAAATGGAAAAAGAAAATGAATTCCGTCGAATCCTGCTCTGGCAGTTACCATCAAAATAGAACATGTGGAATAGATTATCGTTCTTTCTCCAAGAGGACGTGCAGTCATAGGATTGCTGTAAGTGGTACTGGACAAGGAGAAAAGGAATCGGGACTGTAACAGCTCAGGATGCGATAATTTCCAGTCCATTTTGAGCGGTACAGTTTCAGAACACAGAATCTCAACCCCCCGGTGTGATCGCTGGAGCAGTTTTGTCTGCATTTAGCCCATCACCTGCATTGCTAACAAAGCCAGAATTTGTGAGTGTATCTTGGTAGAGACTGAGTCACATAACACACACGCATAAACCTTAAACTCTGTTGCTTGGCCACCAACAGTGTCCCTACCCTTGGGCAGCCATCAAAGTGTCCACAAGGGTAGCAAAGATGAATGCGGTGGGTCCAACCCATGTCCACTAACGATAGAACAATCCAGCAGACACTTTGCTTTCACTGGTCTTGGGATCATCTTTCTATGAGGAAGGTGGTAAGAGCTGGTTGCATTTTTACAGAATGCTAGGCTTTGTCTGATTTTGTTTGTTACACAGCTGAGCAAGCTCAGTTACACTGAACTCTGACTCTCACCCAAGGCCCGATCTCAAGCTCTCATCAGCCCTCTGACAGCCTCTAAGAGGCCTGGGCAGCTTCCACCCTTGGATCTGCACACTCACTCTCAGACTGAGTTAATGCCCTGGGGATCAATGGATTTCAGTTCAAATTAACATTTGGAATGAAGCCATCCCCTGCCCAAATACGCCACTGAACAGTAGCCTAGATTAGAAGTTGCTCTGAGCTCAGATCTTGGGACAAATAGCTCTGCTGCCATCTTCTACCGCCCGCTTCCGCCATCCTAGGTTCACTTGAAGTTTGCAGGAGCAAATGCGTGAGGCTGGCTATTCTGCCAAGACAGCACCTTTAAACCTGAGGGGCATCTGTAAACCCAGCCCTAATCCTACTGCGGGAGTCTGAGCCTTGTGCAGGACTCCTGGGACCTCCAGGTAAGATGAGGACAAGCTGTGGGAGCTCAGGAACATGGCCAGTTCCTGTCTCCTCGAGCAGAAGTCCAAGCGCAGCTGTCAGAATCATGAATGAGAGTGGACACTGACGCGGGTCGCCGATATGAATGGGTTGTCCTTGCTTGCCCCAGATGGAGCAACTGGCCTGCACCAGCCTTTCCAGCTTGTCCTTGGGAATGGGCCTCATCGTGACCACCAGAGGGCAGCAAAAGCCAGCAATGGCGGCACAAGCGACTGTTGTCTGCCAAGAAATCAAGTGAAAAATGTTAAAAGAAAAAAAAAAACAAAATAGAAGCCCTGAGTACCAGGAGTTCAAGGCAGTGAACGAAGTAGGCAGGAGGTCCAAGGAGCTACTAGAGAAATATAGCTTCTACTTTTATGCAACACAGAGATGAGGAAGTTTGCTTGTAATTATTGGTCTAAAACTTAACTTTATACGTGCCATGGACCCCCGCCCTGTCAAAGTAACGTTTTTAATTGCATAAAAGCAAATGCATAGGATTACAAAAGAAACCAATTATATTGCCCATGCAGTGATCAAATTATGAAAATATATGATACAGCCATATATGTGCTTCATTAACAGCTTAAGGAACAATATGGCACATCTACCGTGGTCATTTTGAAGTACTGATCAACAAATAAGACATTTTTGAGATTTAAGGAAGAACTGCAATGTGACGCAAAAGCGTCTGTGATTTCTTTGGGCAGCCACAAAGTCACAGGATCTGCAGATACGACTATAGTTCGTTGCCTACACTCATAATTGAAGGAAACGCTCAATTTTAGTTTGAGGCTGTGAAAATGAAAATGTAATTTTTCCCCACCCAATTTTATGACCTTCTGAATTTTCTCCATGGACCTCAAGGGATCCCCGGACCACAGGTAAAGAATCTCTGGGAGAACCAGAGGCAGAGGAATCCAAGAGAGTGGGAACCTTGCAGGAGGCCCTGGGCCCTCCTCTGCCTCAGGAGTCCACACAGGGGCTGGAGGCCTGTGCCTGGACCCCACTGAGCCAGACTCTGCCCTCCCACCTCAATAGAAGTTGCCCAGGATGACCTGCGTGACTTTCACTGGTGATGTTGTTTTTGTCCCCTGAGTGGTTTCTGGTCTCTGCAGTGGGGCTTATGAAAGATTTAGGCCATGGCCAGGACCATAATCCACTGGGATAGTCTTGGCGGGCGCCTGAAGGGCTTGCTGTTAGCACCCTGGCAGCAGCAGGATGAAACCTGGGTGTGCCTGCCAGTTCCGTGTTGGGAGGTGGCACCTGCCAGGGATGCTCACAGGAGGCAGGCAGCGCTCCCTGATGCTGAGACGCCTCCTTCTGGGGGCACTTCATCCTCTCAAGACCACCAACTGAATCCAAGATGGCTGTCTGGCCCTTTGTCCCAGGAGCCAACGGGTGGAGGCGTCAATATTGAACTGAAAGCTCTCTGGGAACCACTGAGGGCAGCAAGGTGTGGTGGGAAAACCATAGCTCTGCTGAGCAGGGCAGTGATGAGCACCTCTGTGCAACACATCCTTTAATTGTCATGACTCTACTATTGACATTTTGTAGTAGGGAGCCAGGAGTCCTGGGTTCCCGTCTGGCTTTGGGATTTGCGCGAGTCCGTTTCTCTCTCTAGGCCTGTTTCCTCATCTAAAAATGAAGGCTGCACATGTTGAGCTGTGAGGCCCTCCTGCTCCAGATGGTGGTGTGTTCTGGGGCCAGACCCTGCCCTGGGCCCCAGACAGCGGCGGTGGTCCTGCCTCCACCCTTCCCGACCTGCAGGAAGACCGCTCAGGGCCATATTCTACACATGAAAAGCAGCGCACACCGTGGGCAGCCTTGTTTCTCATCAGAGGCAGCTCAGACCTCTCTGGCAGGAGCCCAAACCAGGCAAGTATTAATAAATGTCCCGGAGCCCAAGATGAA
Organism: Equus quagga; assembly: GCF_021613505.1. Classification (NCBI taxonomy): domain Eukaryota; kingdom Metazoa; phylum Chordata; class Mammalia; order Perissodactyla; family Equidae; genus Equus; species Equus quagga. The sequence goes on along the minus strand of NC_060286.1, from coordinate 32,930,789 downwards.
ATCTCCAATCTGAGCCCTCCATAAAGGAACCTGGAGGGGGCCGTTGGTGCTGGCTGCCATCCACCCGCAGATGAACTTCTCAGACTTCACACAAATGTGCCGGGAGGGGTCAGTGGGATGAGGGAATCCGGTTCTCTCCCCGTGACAAGCAGTGGCTGGAATAAAACCTCAGAGATACAGCAGGAGGCAGCCCCTGACAGTGGGCATGTCCCAGCAGAGGTGACCATGCTAGGTTGTGACCACCAGCGGCCACCTCCGGCCAAGAAAATGACCTAGCTTTCCTGACAGAGACAGGACCCAGCAGCTAATGGCCTGGCCAAGCCTCTGCCACAAATCCCTGGGCGTTTGCCCAGCCAGGCATATTCTCCTTGATGCCAGGAAGTTCAAGCCAGAGAGGATTTTTAAAAATCTCACTGAGATGCCCTAAGTTAAAGGAGCCAGACGAATTTCAAACAGCCTTGGTTTACACAGCTGCAGTGATCCGTCTAAAAGGGCTTGACTCCACTCTCAAGGCCACACTGGGTCTTCACAGCAGTCCCAGAGGTGGGCAAGAGAGAGGCCGGCAGTCCCATTTTCCAGATGAAGAAACAAGCTCAGAGAGGTTATCCACTTGTCCTGGGTTGAACAGCTAGAAAGTGGCTGAGCTGGGGCCAGAGCTTAGGTCTCCCGCCTCCTATGCCACTTTTCTCCCCATCACAGGAAAACACAAGGCGATCCACATTTTCAAGTCATTCTGCCCTTGTGGATTTTGTGCCTACCTTGGATGCACCTGCGTGGCCGTGGCCTGCTAGTTCTCTTCCACAGACCCCCACCTTCTCCAAGGCCCCTTCCAGGGAGAAGCTGCAGCCCAGGAGGAAGGCCACCATGTCCTCCAGCTGCTCCGAGGACTCCTCCAGTGAGGTCAGGCTGGCCGGGCAGACACCAAACTCGTACTTCCGGAACTGGGGACAGCCTGTCCTGGAGACACAAGGGAAAGCTCACAGGCCCCCAGATTCAATGTGGCCCCTGACCGTGCATTTTTTAAAAGGGGCTGGGGAGAGAGAAGTGGCTCTCTAGGGCTGAAATCTGAGGCTGTGGTGCCAAGGTAGGGGACACAGTTGTGAGCAGGGGGCCTTGCTGGCATCCTTCAAGTCTTACCTGACCGGAAACTATTAAACCAGCATGTCCATAAGGTGGCCCCCGCCCCAACCCCATTATATTTCTTGTAACCTGAACCCAAAACCAGTCCAACCAGCAAGAATAAAACACTGATGCCCTGTCTGCCATCAAAGCGGGGCCTGCAGACCAAGTGGACAGAGGACACGTGTCTCAAGGACGCTCTCAGTGCTGGCAGTGGGCAAGGCCTTTCTCTTTCCTTAGAGAAACTCTTCTGTGGGGCTGAAAAACTTTGGTTACAAGCCTATTCTTCATTCACTCCAAAATCGTCTTGCGGAGCCACTCCTCCGTGCCAGCACAGGCCAGGTGATGGGGCCAGAGTGATGGAGAAGACACCAGACCAGCCCTTATGAAGCTCAAAATCCTACTTTGGCAGGTGAGACTGCATTGAAAATAGATAGTTGCAGTATAGAGCAGTGAGGGTTAACGGTCCAGGTAGAGGAGGGACAAAGGGGAGGGAGAAATCCATTCTTTCCCACAAAGGGGGAGGTGCTGGAGCTGGGTTCTGAGGGATGAATAGGAGTTCACCAGTTGGACAAGGAGGAAAGTACATCCTAGGCAGAGGGAGCAGTATGTGAACAGCATGGAGGCATCAAGCACTGTGGCCCATTGGGTGATCTGCTCTAGGAGTCCCTGAGTTGGCAGCAGGAGGTGCGAGGAAGAAACATCAAAGAGCTGACCTGGGCCCAGGTAGGGTCTCTGAAGGAACTTCCCACCCCTGGAGTCCACACACCATAACAGCAGAAGGTTCCTGGGGAGCGGTGGATGACTGGAGTGTCAGGGTTTGAGGGGAGACTCCGAGCTGGGGCCAGGTCACTACAAGTCTTAAGGTACAGTTGCTAAGGTGCAAGCCACGGGAAGGTACGGAAGAATTGTAAACAGGAGAGTCACGTGATCAGATGTAGCCTTAGTAAAAGTCATTGCGGTGGGAGAGAGTCCGGCAAGGAGAGCGGTTAAGATGTCCTAAGGGTCTAGACGAGAGAGGCTGCGAGCCTGAGCTGGGATCGGGGAGAAATGTGGCTCACTGGGGAGCTATTTGGGACGCAGAATCAGTAGGGCCGTTTATGTGATACGTTATATTGTAAAAGTCTTGGAAAACACACGCCACGGTGCTAACGAGGTCTGTCTCTGAGTGCTCTCGATGCAGTGTTTCTATTTCTTCTTCATCCTGTGCAGACAGGTTTCTGGCTTGGGTGCCAGTGGCATTTCTCCAGGGCTGGATTTTCTTGGTGATCCCGATGATTCTATCTGGCACAGGGACAAAGGGAAAGGGACAGGAGTAGGCATGGTGGGGAGGACAGCTTGTTTCTGAGCAACAGTCCTCTGTGCCAGGACATTCCACATCCCTGAGGCCGCACACAGAGGTCCCTGGTGACAGACGCACCTGGCTGCAGCACCTGGCCACTCCCAAGCTTTAATGCCAGTAATCTGAGCATTTTACCTGGTGTCTGGGACAGTAGCCAGGACAGGCAATGTCCATCTGCCTGGCTCACTTCAGCCCAGCAGGTGCAGGGGGCCACTGTTGGCCTGGCAGAAGTTTCAAAGCCTGGAGGGAGGAACTGGTACAGGACCACCACGCTGGCTGCTCGGAGCCCTGGATTTGACAAGAGGGGGACAGAAGCACGGTGAGTTGCTTCTTGGTAGAGACTTTTTAACTTTTTTTTGTGTGTGAGGAAAATTGGCCCTGGGCTAACATCTGTGCCAACCTTCCCCTCTTTCGTATGTGGGACGCTGCCACAGCATGGCTTGATGAGCAGTGTGTAGGTCCACACCCAGGATCCGAACCGGCAAACCCCAGGCCACTGAAGCAGAGTGTGTGAACTTAACCACTATGCCACCAGGCCAGCCCCTTAATTTATTTAATTTTTATTGCAGCCAAACATACACCCAAAATGCATGTGAGTGTGCAGTTTGATGAATTTTCACGAAATGAACACACCCATGTAACCGGCATCCAGGTCAAGAAACAGGACATTATTAGCATCCCAGAAAACTCTGCTATGCCCCTTCCAGTCATCACTACCTCCCAGGGGTACCATACCCCAACTTCTAACACCACAGATTGCTATTGGCTGTTCCTGGACTTCACCAGACGGCATCATACAGCATGTGCATGTGTGTCTCGTTGCTCCATACCCTCTCCGATACTTGGTATTGCATGCCTTTTGCATTCTAGCCATTGGGCAGGTGTGCAGTGGCATCGCACTGTGGCTGTAGTTTGCATTGCCCCCATGACGAATGTGGTCAAGTGCCTTTTCATCTGTTTTATTGGCCATTTGGGTATCCTTTTGGGGAAAGAGACTGTTCCTGCCTTTCGTCTGGGCAGATTCTTGACTGAGCAGGCTCACAGAATCCTTGACTCTCCCTCCAAAGAGACAGTCTTAACAGAGCTGTAGCGGAAGAACTTCATTTGCATGCCATGACCTCCTCTGGGGACAACCAGCCCTCCTCTGGAATGGAATGTCCTTTGGCTTTGGAGGCAAACAAACCTGACCAACTATGTGACCCTGGGCAGTGGTTTTCCCATGGATGAGATGGCATCAACCACCCTGACCTCAAATGGAACTCCGTGAGTTCATTCCTGGCTGTAAGTTACCTAGCACACAGGTGTTCAAGAAGTAGGGGCTGGAGTTACATCCGTTCGGTGGAATCTTGTATAGACACTTAAAATTATGGTACAGAAGAAATAGTTAATGATATTAAAAGATGTTTGTGACATATGGTTAAAGGAATGATACGAGGTAACAAAACGGTATGTTTGGCGTATTCTCCTTTTTATAAAATCTATGAGAGAAAGAACTAGAAGGAAATACATCTACATGTTAAGCTTGGTTATCTCCAGTGACAAGACTGTGAGTGATTTTAATTTTCTTCTTTGTGCTTTTCTCAATATTCTAAAATTTATGCAATAAATACCCATCATTCTTCAACTGGAGAAAAAGCCAACAAGAAAAGTTATGTTTCAAAAAAAAAAAAAGCGTTATTTCCTTTAAAAAGACCATCCCAAAGAAACACATAATGATGCTCTTTTGGAGAAATAACCTTGGGGACAATTCTCCTAAAAGCCAGATTTACTCTATCAACATGTGGACACTTCTGCAGTAATATTGTCAGCTAATATTTTCTGCGTACGTATTATAATTCATGTATGTAATCATCTGTATTTCATCCATGAGGGGAAGAAGGCTCAGAGAGATGAAGTGACTTTCTCAGAGTTACACAGCTGGTTCATGGCAGAGCCAGGATTCAAACCTGAGACAGGTGGCCCCTGCGTCCCTCTCAGGTCACCACTGGGCTGCAGGCACCAGGCCTCCCTAGGCTGGGGCTACCACCACCTCGGGCACCTTCCTCCTCGGGGATGGTGAGTGAAGCACGTGCAAACATCTGCAGGGAAAAGGGTAGGACTGGCTCCTGCTCTAACTGCCTGGAACTCATTATCTCAAACCCCACAGCGCCTGCCAATGCTGCAAACAGGCTTTCAAAATGAGGACAAACTGGAGAGTCCAGCTGCCGAAAGCCCGAGGAAGCCGCCTGCACGTCTCAAGCAAGCCCAGCACACTCCAAAAATAATCCCGAGCGAAGAGGACGGGGACTCAGCTCGCCCAGAGGCCTCGTGTTCCCTCGCCGCCCCTTTCTTACCTCCAAGGCCTGTTGCGAGAGCAGGTTGGATTTTTAATACTGTAAATCAGGGAGGTATTATGCGCACAAAGCTGCTTTGTTTCCTTTTTAATTAAATGTACTTCAGAGGGCACTGTGTTTTGGTTTTGTGCATCTCCACTGCTGGTCATAGAAAGCCCCCACATTGCCCCCATTAGCGAAAGGACAGGGAGCAGAGGGCTCCCTGGTGTCTTTGCGGAGGGGACGGTGGGCGCACGAGGGGGAGGGCACTTTATGGTCTGAACGATCCGTGTGCGCTCTGGGTCTCTCGGGCTCTATCTAAAGTCATCACACTTTCTCTTCATGCAGAAAAATGAAGGGAGTCCTCTGAGTACTTTCACCCAAAAAGCAACGTTTCTTTTTTTTTTTAACTTAATGACAAGAGGGAAAAAAGCCACTTAAAGATCTTAATCTGATTTAAAGGCCTGGAAGCCATAGTCCAAGCTGGAGTTCTGCGGAATAAGCTGCTTTCCTCGGGGAGCGGTCCATGACAGCGGCTAATGCGGCCTGACACGGTATCCACGTTAGCTCAGTTACTCCTCCCGACAGACAGCTCCGCAGGGAAGATTCTGGTCCTAGTTTCTGTTTACACATGAGGCTTAGAGAGGTCACACAGTTTACCCACAGCTCCAGCCAGTAAGGAGCCAGGCTGGGACTCACACCCAGGCTGTCTGACGCCACTCTGCTCTCTCGACTCCCTAAGGTTCGAGCAAGCGGTGGTCAACCTGGGGTTAAGCTGATGTTTGCTGGTACATCATGTGTCCGAAGGGTTCTGGAAGACTATTACCTTGGTGGGCTCTCTATAAAGAATGCCTCCCAGTATCCACGCCCCTGAGCTTCCCCTTCCCTATTGACTCTGGCCTGGGCCGTGTGACTTGCTTTGGCCAATGGAACATTAGGAGGAGTGATGCAAGCAGAGGCTCAGCATGTGCTTAGGGAATAGGGCTTCTCCTCTCGGAATACTCTCTCTTGGAATCTCGGCTGTTCCAGCCATCCCAGTGGATGTTCCAGATGTGAGGAAGAAGTTACCTTGGATGGTCTGGCCCCAGCAGACACCATGTGCAGCAGAAGAACCACCCTGCTAAGCCCAGCCTCACTGCAGAATTATGAGAATTGCAATTTAAGCCACTAAGTGTAGGGGTGCTTGGTCATGCAACAGCAGATAACTCTGTTGGGCACAAATAGCAGCAAAGGCCAGACATGTCAATAAACAATGAAAATTGTCCCACTCCGCCACTTTAAACCATGCTGCTGGTTGTCCCTTTGGTGATTCCACCATAACCAAAAAAAGTCTTCCTTATTGTGAAATTTTGCTGGGATTTGGGTCAGGAACAACTTTGATATCTGTTTTCTCTTTCAGGACCTTTTAGAGCCTTGGGTGTCACTCCTGGGAGACAGTGGGGAGATGGGTGCCACCCAGAGCCTGTGCTTGCCTGCTGGACTGAGAAAGCCCACCTGGGACTGGCAGGTCTGACCTCTTAGCTCGCTTAGGGACTGCCTGCTAGGTGCCTGGTGTCCAGGCACAATCCATCATCCATCCATTCATTCAACAGGCATCGTGGTACAAAGCACAGATTCAGGGGAGGACCGTCTGGATTCTCACCCTGCCTCTACCCTTAGGAGGGGATCATTAACCTCTTGTTGCCCATTTTCTCATCTGTAAACAGGACTATAACCGAATGTGCTTCCCAAGTTGTAGTAAGGATTAGATTAGCTAACACATGTGAGGTTCTTAGCACAGTTCCTGGCCGAGTCCACAGTTAGCGCGATGGAAGCGTTGCCTGTGATTATTATTCTTCGCCTAGCCCAGCGTGCTGCGTATACCGTGGGGAATAAGACAGCCGCCGCCCACGCTCACAGGGGCTTTACCATCCCCAGAGACAGACGTTAAACATATAATTACCATTGTGTCCGTCTACCCGGGAGAGAAAATAGGTAACAAAGATAACACTACGTGCTGAGCGTTCCTAGACCACATGGACTGCGGGTGGGGGAGGATAAGGGGCTGAGTCTACAAGGAAGCCTAGGGGCCAGATTAGCAGATAGGTGGGGAGCGGGGTGCTCAAGGCCAGGGACAGTGTGAGCAAAGGCAAGGAGGCCCGTGGATCAAACCAGCTTCGTGTGCTGCTAGGATATAGAATGCAAGGGAGGAGGCAGTGGGACCAGAGCTGGGAGGGTAAGCAGAGGCTAGCTCATGAAGGAATTTGGGTTTATCCAGAGAGCGATGGGAAATCATGAAGGTTTTCAGTGGTACAATGGTGGTAAGACTTGTACCACTCTACCAAAAGGCAAGTGGTAAGACTTGCCTTTTATAAAGATGGCTCTGGCTGCAGGTGGGGACAGGCAAAGGGGGAGGTTGGCAGATGAGAGGGGACGCCAGGCCAGAGAAAGGAGCATCCAGAAAGTCTTCCTCTGAGAAAAGAACCTTGCAGGAGAGGCTACCTTAACCCTTCATGTGCCTGCTGGACCAGGCAGTGCTTAGCACACTTTGGGGGAGCAGCCAAGGTTGCTCCCGTGAAGTGGAGACGAGGGATAACACACACACACACGCACACACACACACAAGAGAGAGAAAGTTTTATTTCCCTTCAGTTCTGCTAAGGCAGGACTTTTGCTCTGTTTTATTCCTTGCTGTATCTCCAGCACCGGGAGTGCAACTGTGCAATAGTGCCTGGCTCATAGAAAGCACCTAATAAATGTCTACTGTCGGTGGGGTGGGCAGAGCAAATGGCATGCACAAAGGTACCTGAGATGAGGCAGCTAGGGAGCTAGGAGAGAAGGAAGCCATGTGGCTCAGAAGCCGAGGGCAGCAAGTGTTTCCAGGAGGAATTTGTGGTCATGGAGGTCAAGGAGGATAAAGCCTAAAGAGCATCTATCACATTTTGTAACTCATGCTCGCTCTTTCTCTCTTCGTCTTGGTAAGATGGCTCTATCAGCCAACAAGCGCAAGAAGCACCCTGTACATACACAGGATCATATTTAGGACTTGACCTTGAGGGGTACAAAAAATAATAGAAGATACAGTTAATTTCCTTGACATTTATAGCCTGGCCAGGAAGATCACATTATTCACAAGCATAAGCAATTCACAGTATTACAAAACTCCATTTCCGGTTTCTATAGCTGTCCCCTGGATCACTTCCTACAACTTGACAATAGAAGAACCGAATAAGCAGGCGTACAGACTTTGTCTTCACTCATTAATTTTTGTGGTGGGAGTTGCTCAACATTTGCCAAGAGAGTTGCTGGTGGCAACCTAAATACAACCACAAATTTGCAAAATAGATGTTGCCGTAAGGAAGAAGGCATCCTAACTGTATAAATATTTCATAAAAACATTTTCAGTACAATAATAGAGACAAAAGATCAGGGGAATGCTGACAGTCATGATCAGTATTGTTTATTTAACAGGTCAGATACAGGTGCTCCGGATACACAAAGGGTTGTTAACAAAGCAAGTATTTTCAACCAAAGCCAGTGGCAGTCCCTTCTACTTCTCTTTCCTAAACAATTTTGTCCTAAATCCCTGAGTTGGAGCAGAGCAAGGTAGGAGTTCATGATGGCGGACGGAGGGAGGGAGGCGATGGCGGCCCAAGCAGGGAGTCAGAGCACAAGTGACGAGGAGGACATTCCCAGGGAGGGTGGCCCGGCCTGTGGTGCCACAGGTTGATCAGGGTGAGGAGGGATTCTTCAGAGGGTCAGGGAATGGCAGCCTGGCATGTGGCATCAGAGGGTATGGAGCGTATCTGTGTATGTGTGTGTGGTACGGTGCGTGCGTGTGTGCGTGCATACTCAGGGAATCATACATTCCTTAGTTCTGCCTGGGAGCAAAAACATTTCAATAGGAATGAACATATCTAGGGCCCAGATCTTGGATTCTAAATACCATTTTCCATTAAAATGAATCAAGACCCCTTGGAAAAGTGATTAATTCCACAACTGGGGCAAGGAAGACAGAAGGTGAGCCTGGAACATCTTGTCATGCCAGAAATGTGAGGATGTGTTCAAAGGGGCATATAGAAAGGACGCAGACTGAAGGGGCTCTCGCTGGTCAAATTGGGGACAATGTGAGTTTTAAAACAAATGATGGGAATGGAGTACAACTCACTAAGCTAATGTAGGGATCCACAAGTCCATACAGATATAAAAAATTAAAGTTGATGAGAAATGGCATATTTACATAGTTTCAAAGTCACTCCCCATAAAATATCTATTAATTACAAAGAGGAAAAGACTAACTTTATAGTGAAGAAACCTGGTAGATATCACCTTAATCATGTGATCAAAGTGAACATTATTAGCATAGACAAAATCAAAACCCTTTGATAGGGTGCAAGGAGAAGAATACAGCGTCACTGCTGTGATCTTCCTGCTGAGGATGCATAACCTGAATCTGATCACGAAGACGCACAAGACAAACCTTCATCAAGGGACATTCTACGTCTGTGATCTTCAAAAGTCTCAAGGTCATGAAAGTCAAGGAAAGACTGAGGACCTCTTCTTCGAGATTGGAGGAGACTGGACGGACGTAACTAAACACAAGAGTGGTTGTGAATTGGATCCTTTTGTGATAAAAAACAAACACTATTGCAATAACTGGCAAAACTTGAATGGAGTCTGAGGATTCGATGGTAGTAAGGAATCTGCATTAGTTTCCTGGTTTTGCTGGTCACGTTGGGGTTAGGTAGGAAAGTCTCTTTCGATGTAGGAGAAACGCAGGAAAGTACTCGAAGGTGATGGAGTATCAGGACAACTCATTCTCAGAATTCAAGAAAAAAAGAGCGTTTTTTGGGTACTGCCCTTGCAATTTTTCTGTCACTTTGTGATTGCTTCAAAATTTAAAAATGATAAGAAATAAACTATAGAAAAGTTAAATTGTAGATAAAATGTGGTATATACATACAATGGAATATTATTCAGCCTTTAAAAGGAAGGAAATTCTGTCACATGCTACAACATGGAGGAACCTTGAGGACATTAAGCAAAGTGAAATAAGCCAGACACAAAAGGACAAATACTATATGATTCCACTTACATGATGTACCTGAAATACTCAAGTTCATAGAGACGGAAAGTAGAATGGTGGTTGCCAAGGGCTGGGGACAGAGGGGAATGGGGAGTTAGTGTTTAATGTGGACAGATCTTAAGTTTGGGACGATGAAAAAGTTTTAGAGATGGATGGTAGGGATGGTTGCCCAACAATGTGGGTATACTCAATGCCATTGAACCGTACGCCTAAAATTCAAGCTTTTGAGTTTTAATTTTTAATTTTAAGATGGTAAATCTTATGTTATATATATTTTACCACAACAAAAAAATTAAAATAAAAATTAAAAAAAAAAAGTAAACTGTGATTGTTAAGGTACATTCACATTAAATGTTTAGTTTCAAATTGTTGGTGTGAAAAGTGACACCAGGGTGAGTGTGTCTTGAATTAAATATCAAATATTCTCTAACTCGGGGTGCCTGTTCCAACTCCATGGAAAGGAGCTTATCTTGGGAAAGGAGGGTTTTTGTGCGTATGCTGCACATGGCCAAACATTAACTTTATGACTCTGAAAATTTGGGAAAAACCCTTTCTGCCAAACCTGACTGTGAAGTCCATTCTTTGAGAATTACAGAGTATTTGAAAGCCTTGTTCTTCAAAGCAAATCTGCTTTTAGTAACTTAGCCAAATAAAGCAATCCAACCAAGTGGCAAGACTCCAGGGTATGACATCGCTATGGGTGAGAAAGGCAAATCCTCGTGTTTCATAGTTTGCATGGCCTGGAGAACTGGCGCCTGTATGTTAGTTTCTTTAGTACAGAGTGTCTGCAATGCTGTGTCAGACCAAGTGCCTGTAACCACCAAACACGACACACAGAATCCTGATGTAGGTTAAGGGTGTGATGCTCCTAACAGCAAATGCCGAGTCACCTGGTTCCATGGGTGAGTCCTGGGATAAACCAGGCAGCTGCTTTAATGTCTAGCTACCCTTTCACTGCACAGCTCAACCACCAGCATGACCTACAAGCCTACCTCAAGGTCACTGTGCGCACCACTCCCTGGTTGCACGAGCTGGAGCTCCATGCCCTTCCACCGCTAGAAAGGGCTTGCCTGGTGGTAATGACCCGCCGCTCCGCCGCCTGCATACATAGAAGATACGCTGAACTAAACAGCAAAGGGCCTGGACTCTTTGGGCCTCGGTCTCTTTGTATCAAATGCCAGACGTGCCAGGACAGACGTTTCTTTAGCGCCTTTTCCCGTTCTACGATTTTCATAATCCGTAACTAATTAGGCAATAATTTATGAGTTGTTGGTAGTATCAGTGATTAAAGTTAAAAAAAAATTCCTTTGTTGTATTTGTGTGTTTTTTTAGTTGAGAGTAAAATTAACTTCAGTCGGTCAGTGCTTAGAATGAGTGGTCTCAGAACCAGACATTAGTCCAGAGCTTTGCTTGCCCTGCCACGAAGGAAGCACGCCATCCGACAGCATAAATGTACAGAAACATATATAACAGAGCCCTATTCAGAAGCAGATACTATGGGACAGATATAACAACACGTGCCCTTTAATCCTCTCATGCCAGGCCTAATATAAGACAGGATTAAAGGGTGTATGTGTTGTTTCAGAAAACATACAATTCATCTAAATCCAAATAAAAATGAGCTAAGCTTGGAGCAGGATCACTTACACACGTCAATCAACAGCTATGCAGGGATGGTGATGTCAATGCCATGGGATGGCTTGAGCAGCTCTTTCAAAGGGTCTTTCACTCCATTAAAGTTGAGGCTGGGCCTGAGTCTGTACTGCCCGAGGTTTCACAGACTGAAAACCTCAATCTCAGAGAGGATTCTGGCCTTCCTACTCTGCTCTCTGGTTGAGATCCTCCGAGATTTCATTTTATGACACTCCTGACCGCCAAATGTACAGGATGCAGTCTAGGCCCCACAAGCTCTTCATTACCCATTGCATAAAATCAGCGACTGTTCCACATCTAGGCAGAATGGGGTCAGCGTGCTCCCAACCATGGGGACAGGAACACTGGCAGCATTAGTTTAGAGGCCACTAAGGTGTTAGTTTAGTTGGCCGAGATGATCGCTGTGCTGGGAAAAGGTCCTTAAGTGAGTTCCCTGGGAGGACTCAGAAAGAAGGCTGCCACGGGTGCCCTGGGAGGGAGACCCTCAGGGACCTTGGACAATCACAGTGAGAAAGTTAGGAGCCTCAAGGGGCCACCCTACAGTGGCGCCTTGTCCCCTGGTCATGCAGTTGACATGTCTGGGGGCCAGGCCCTTCGGGGGTCCTGCCACGTGCAGCAGCCAGAACACAGCAGAAGCCCGGGCTCTCCCTAGCGCCCGGTGCATTTCCATGGGAACAGCTCGGCAGCTGCACTGGGCGGTGTGCTCCATCTATTTCTATGGCACCTATCACCATGGCACCTACTTGCTCTGAAAAACACAGGCTAAAAACAGAACATGAAGAGAAGAGGGGCAAACCACTTCCCCGCAGTCACCTTCTCCTGCAGCTGTGGTTATACCTATGACTGCTCACGTGGACCTTTTCCATTCCCAGTTTCCACATTTTTGTTGTAGGTGGCCTTAAAAAATAAAAGGCTTACTATCAGCATCAGCATTATCTTGCCGGTGATGCGGCCTGGGCCTCCAGGAAGTCTGCAATCTACTTGCTTTAGACATAAAATCCCCAGGGCAGAGGGAGTCCACACAGGAAGTCCCTGTTCAGGGTCCCCTACAAGGTGTTTGGGGAAGGGGAAGAAGTGGGGAGTACAGGAGAGGGATGGTGACATCAGTGCATGCAGATGACCCAAGAGAGGACCTATGTTTATTCCAATAAAGTGGACCACAAACTGTCCTGGAGACGCATGGGACATTCTCTTCAGGGACAGATCCAGAGGACAAATAGCTTCCCTGAAGGTTTTCCCCAAATTAAAGGTCACCCCTCACAGCAGAGCACTTAATCCAGTCTCTGGAGTCAGACAGAACTTGAGTTCGAATTCCGACTCAGTCACTGGCCAGCCATGTGAGATCAGTGGGCAACCTCTCCAAAGTTAATGTACTCATCTGTAAAATGGGGATGAGAAGACACACCCCACAGTGACAACCCACTTGCTGTGACCTCAGCGTTCCTTGATTTGCCCGTCTATAAAATTGGGAGAATAATCGCACCTGCTTCAAAGGAGCTTTGTGACAGTTGAGGAGCAATATATGCGAAGCTCTGTGCAGGGCTCTCATAGCTGCTGGAGAGGAGGGTGTGAGGAGGAGAGGGCAGCCATGACGGCCAGGGCAAGGATGCTCAGCCTGCCCAGGTTCTCCCGGGCCTGCCGTCCTGCCCTCGGTTCCAGTGGGGCAGCTACAAACAGGGTCCCCATTCATGAGTAGCCCCCTGCCTCCAGACTCCCACATTCATCAGTGTTCTTGGGCACAAGGCACAACAAATGTAGCTGAGGACAAACTAATGCTCTGAAGCAGATGCCACCATGCAGAAGGGTCATCAGCCCTGGTACTTGCTTTGACACACAGGACAATGGAATTCTTAGGAACTGGAGAAAATCCCAATGTGGTTCCCTACTTGTGGGCTTTGGAGTCAAGCAGCCCCACGACTCAAGTCTCCCCTCTGCCCATCTCTTAGCTGAGTGAGTCTAGGCAAGCCACTTAACTTCCCCTTCCTTCTGCATCTCTGAAATGGGGGGATGCCTCCCTGATTCAGAGGGAGATTGGGAGCGTTAAAGGAGAAAATGTAGGAAAGGCCTCTAGCCCAGAGTCAGCTCATAGCGGGCTCTCAGTAATTCTGGACTCCCTTCTCCTCTAGTCTCCACACTGAACATTTTAAGGTGGAGTAAATATTTAATGAATAAAGGATTAGCCTTTATAATACAAGGAAACAGGCTTGTTTCCTGAATTTTCTAGTGGTGCTGGTAAATGCTAGAGTAAAACTCTCAGGCTCACACAGGGCCCCAGGCGCCCCCTGACCCCAGGGCCCCCACTGCCCTCTCAAATGCCTTTTCTCACAACACCCTTTTGAGAATGCTCTGCCAAACAAGACTGTGGGCTCACTTTCATACACAGCTTACTAGTTCTTTTCATTTAAAAAAACAATTTCCCTGCTGCGAGCGTTGTGGCTGTCGCCCTGCCAAATCCTACCCTACCACGAGCGCCCAGTTTCCATTTGGGGATTCATGTGCTTCCACAGAACTGGACTCTACTCCAAGGCACTGGGGACCGAACATGTGACCTAAGCTAAGCCAATCACATAATCCCATGCCCTGTGTACAGGGATTGGTTCATGTGGCCTAGGTTTGTCAATCAGAATGACTCTCATGAATCCTCCTGAGAATGGGGGACAGAAGATCGCAGGGGCTATAGAGGGGAGGCCTGGACTGCTCCAGCCATTCAACCATCACAAGCAAAGCCAGCGGGCAAAGCTGTCACATGAAGGGCACCAGATAAAGCCCCATCCAGAACTGTAGCTGGAGCCATGACGGCATTATGAACATCTCGCTCCAGCTGCCCTCAGACTTGCTCAGCTTCCGACTTTCTTGGGTCTATAGGTCAATAAATTCTATTTACGCTTAAACCAATTTGAGTTGGATTTTCTGTAACACGAGGATAAAAGCCCCTGGAGCATTAATTCCTCTCGATACTTTCAGAGACTTCATCACATTCAGAACTCAATTCCAAAGTTGGGTTTTGAAGGAAGTCCACCGAATTCTGTTTACTCCTTTACCCTCAGCCTCTTTGCACTGTTTATTAAGAACTGACCACATATGCAATCCTAACAATAAAATCCTTTGAGATCTGTAGTGTCTCCATTTTTCTGATCACAACACTGAGGCCCAAAAAGATGTGAAATCATTTTCTCCAACACTACACACTTCATGGTTGATTAGCTCAGGATAGAAATGAAGACCCTGTGTGATATGTAGGTTATTAATGTTTTAATCTTTTTCTAAATATTAGACTATTTCAATTCCCCAGATGGATTATAAATTTCTTGAGTCCAAAGCTATTTTTTCTTCCTGTTTTGACCATCCACTGTAGTTACTGGAGACGTGTTTGTTACCATATGGTCAACGGAACCCCCTGCAGCCAGGAACCCGCAGCTCAGGGGCCTGACAATGCCCGGAGGTCTGCTGGGTACTTTAAAACAGTCAGGCACCAGGTTAAGTGGTTGACATATGTAATCTCATTTTTAAAAAATGGTTCATTGTATTTACATTCTTCTTGGACCAAAGGGCAAGTGGCCTTTCGCCAAGGTCTGTGAGTGGAACCTGTTTGGACTGGAAGTAGAAGATCTATTCCAAGAAACGAACGCAGAGGGCAATGGTTCCTCCCAGTGGCACAGGGCTGCGTGGAAATGGCAAGGACTCTAGGGTTGATGCCTGGCTGTACTTATTATCTGGGTGGTTACTTTGCATATTTATGGCTCAGTTTTCTTATTTGTCAAATGAAGATGTAATCCCAACACGTCTCTGGGTTGTTGGAAGATTAAATCCTATCAGTTAAACACCCAGCACAATGCCTGGCATAGTTCAGCTGTGTCCCCACTATTCTTCTCCTTTGCTGGGCACTAACCAGTGGCTGGCCCTCCCAGGCATGTGTTCCCTCCCTGCCCCCGCCCCTGCTCCATGGATGATGGCCAACTCCACCCAGGAGCCAAAGAGAGATATAGAAGTTCAAGAAAACACTGGCTACCAGGTGGGGAGAAGTTTCCATTCCACTCTTTGCCAAACATAGATTTGCCTCCAAAACCCAGAGCGGGCCAGGGCATGGTTGTGGAACAGGCTGCTTTGTTTTTGTTGCAAATTCATTGTGTTTAGATTATAACTAAGCCTTTTTCCTTTTGTCTCTGCCCAGCAAGCCGTGAACAGTTCCAGATCTGACAGCCTGAGCACTGGGCCTGACTTAGTAAAGAAAGGACAGGGGATTTGCCCTGTGGCTCAGTGTGCATTTTCAATTAAGATGTGAAATTGTTCCTCAGAATAGCCAGCCTCCCCTTGGATTTTGAGTGTTATCCCATAACCAGTGTACACTTGCCCAGGGTTCTTTGTCAGCCACAGGGAATGTTATCCCTCTGTAGGTAAATTTGAGCGGCTCTTCTCTGGGGCTTAGGTGGGGTTCGGTTTAGAAATCCTGAGGGACAGGAAGAGATAAGATGCCTTTTCATTTTATCATGTCTTCTAATCTCCTCTTGCACCCAAAGAAGGCGAGTAGGCCCAGCATTTTGTTCCACCCCAGGACGGGGCTTCTGGTGCTGAATAGTTATATCCTTCTGCTGGAAGCAGCTCAGTTTCTATTTACAGGAGGCAGTGTTCTCAAAGTGTAGATCTCCAGGACACCTGCATCAGAATCCTGGAGTGCTTGTTAAAAATGCAAATTTCTGGCTCCATACTATTCCCACTGAATTAGACTTTTTAGAAAAGATTGAGAACTTTGGGTAGCAGTTCAGAACATGGGTCTTAGAGTCAGATCAATATGAACTTACTCCAAGCTCCAGCCCTACTGCCTACTAAGCTGTGGACCTTGGGCACGCTATTTAACTTCTCTGGGTCTCAAATTCATCACCTGTACAAAGGGAATACTGCACAGACAAGGGATATGGAGCTCATCTGTTTGTTATAAGGAGGAAATGAAATAATACATGTTTGGCAATGCTTGGCATCTGGTAAGCATTCACTACATGATGACTCTTCTTTTTACATAATACCTGTACTCAGAACATCTTAGGACCCAACAAGAAATAATAACTTGGCCATCACAACCAGTGTTAAGATCCCTGCTAGTACTTTCCACTGGCATAGATTTTGACAAGTCTACAGACCAGCAACCAGACCTGAAGGTATCATGAGCTACAAGAACTCCACCAGGACTCACAGCTGATTCTCAACAACGGGCCAGCCAGGAGAGGGCAGCAAGAGAGAGCCAGAGTCTAATTCTACAGCTATTTGAATCACAATGCCTAGGTGTTAGGGACAATTATTTGGTGTGGTCCAGACTGGTACTAATTTTAAAAGACACTAAATCTGGTGGGTAGAGGTGGGGCAACATGGATTACATGCTAGGTGGGTGTACATCAGCATAGTGGGTGGTGGCTTTCTCTCTGACTCTCGACTATCAAAGATTATGGGAAATCACATGAGCATCATTATATTGTAGGAAACAATAAAACTTCATTGAGATGTAGATATTAGGAGATAGTCTAAGCCAGAGGTCGGTAAATTTTTTTGTATAGGCAATGAGCTATGAATGGGTTTCATATTTTTAAAGAGTTGTTACAGAGAAAGAGCAGAAGGAGGAAGAGGGGAAATACTAACAGTGTGATAGTTAATTTTATGTGTCAGCTTGACCGGGCCACAAGGTGCCCAGATATTTTGTTAAACGTTATTTCTGGGTGTGTCTGTGAGGGTGTTTCCAGATGAGATTAGCATTTGAATGGGTAGATTGTGTGAAGCAGATCATTCTCCCCAAAGTGGGTGGGCAGCATCCAACCCATTAGAGGCCTGAATAGAGCAAAAAGGCAAAGGGAGGGAGTCTGTTCTCTACGCGATTGTTTGAGCTGGGACATTGGTCTCCCCCTGCCCTCAGACCAGGGCTTACACCCTCGGTGCTTCTGGTTCTCAGGCCTTCACTCTTGGACTGGAACTAGACTACTGGCTTTCCTGGGTCTCCAGCTTGTAGATAGCAAATTGTGGGACTTCTCAGTCTCCATAATCCCATGAGCCAATTCCATATATATATACACACACACACACACACACACATATGTATATGTATGTATGTATGTATGTATATATCTCCTATTGGTTCCGTTTCTTTGGAGAACCATGACTAACACAAACAAAGATGTGTGTGTCCCACAAAGCCTAAAATATTTACTATCTGGTCCTTTACATAAAAGTGTATTGAGTCCTCATCAAGGCTACTCTGGAGCTGACTGTTCAGCACGTGGTCCCTAAAGTCAAGATAATTCAAATTCATGCCCCATCAAAACACAAATTGTCATATGCCACTGATGTATTGCCAAGTCAGCAAAAGCCACAGACCCACTATTCTTTAGGCAGGAAAAAAAGTTTACATGGATCAAAGAAAACTCTCAGGACCAAAAGAAGAAAAGGACAAAATGAGACGGGAAAGTCACAGGCCAATCTAACTCATGAACACAGACGCAAAAATCCTAAATAGAATATTAGCAAACTAAATCCAGCAATGTATAAAAAAGGTTAATCTATCATAACCAAGTTGGGATTATGCCAAGAATCTAAGGTTGGTTTAATATTAGAAAAGAGGTTAATATAATTCATCATATTATCAGATTAAAGGCAAAAAATTGCCATCTTAATAAGTTCAGAAAAAACAGCATTTAATATCTATTAATAATACAAAATCTCTTAATTAATTTGAACTAGAACTTATAAAGAATAACTAGCAAGAAAAGAAAAAAGAACAAAAAACCTACACCATACTTAACGGTGAAATGTTGAAAGCATTCCCTTTAAGATCTGGAACAAGGTCTAAGAAGTCCCATAATCACCACATATACCAGCCGGTGCAGTAGAACAAGAAAATGAAAGCAAATAGAAATGTGTAAGGATTGGAAGGGAAGGAAAAAAGCTTGCCATTCTTATGATTATCTGCATGGAAAACCCAACGTTATCTACAAATAAATTATTAAAATTGGTGAGAGAGTTCAGGAAGCTTTCTGGATACAAAATCAATACGTAAATGTCAACTGCAGTTCTACTCACAGCACGTGTTAGAAAATGTTATTTAAAAAGATATCATCTATAATAGCATGAGCAAATATCAAATACCCAGGAGTAAATCTAACGAAACACGTGAAAGCCCTTTATGGAGAAAATGGTAAAACTATACCGAGAGACGTTCAAGAAGACCTAAATGAATGAAGAGACAGCATGTTCATGACACGAAGGCTCGATATTGTGAATATATCAGTTCTCGTCAAATTGATGTATATATTCCACACAATTCCAATCAAAATCCTAACAAGATTTTTTGAAAGGAACTCAACAAGCTGATTCCAAAATTTATTTGGAAGAGCAAAGGGTCAATAAATGCCAAGTCATTTTTTTTTTTTTTGAGGAAGATTAGCCCTGAGCTAGCTGCTGCCAATCCTCCTCTTTTTGCTGAGGAAGACGGGCCCTGAGCTAACATCCTTGCCCATCTTCCTCTACTTTATATGTGGGACGCCTACCACAGCATGGCTTGCCAAGCGGTGCCATGTCCGCACCCGGGATCTGAACCGGCGAACCCCAGGCTGCCAAAAAGTGGAACATGTGAACTTAACCGCTGTGCCACTGGGCCAGCCCCACCCAAGTCATTTTTAAAGAAGAACAATAGACAAGCATGTGTGGTGGGGAGCACTTCCTCTATCAGATATCACGACTTATTATAAAACCACAGTAATTAAGATTGAGTGAAAGAACTCCCATAACTCAACAGCAAAAACACCAGACAATCCAATTAAAAAACGGGCGAAGGACTTAAATAGACATTTCTCCAAAGAATATGTACAAATGGCCAATAGGCATATGAAAAGATGCTCAACATCACTAATCATTACAGAAATGCAAATCAAAATCACAATAAGATACCACTTCACACCCATTAGTATGGCTATTATTTAAAAGAAACAAAATAGAAAATAACAAGTGTTGACAAGGATGCAAAGAAATCGCCATTGCTGCGCATTGCTGGTGGGAATGTAAAATGGTGTAGACTTTGTGAAACAGTATAATGGTTCCTCAAAATCATTAAACATTGAATCACAATTCTACTTCTGGGTAAGCAAGGACTCAAAGAGATACTTGTACACCCATGTTCATAGCAGCATTATTCACAACAGCCAAAAGGTGGAAGCAATACAAATGTGTATTGATAGATGAATGAATAAACAAAATGTGGTATACACATATAAAGGAATATTATTTAGCTTTAAAAAGGAATGAAATTCTGACATGCTGCAACATGGATGATCCTTGAAGACAGTATGCTAAGTGAAATAAGCCAGACACAAAAGGACAAATATCGTATGACTCCACTTTTATGAGGTTCTTGGAATAGCCAAATTCATAAAGACAAAGGTAGAATGGTGGTTTCCAGGGGCTAGGAGGATGGGGGAATGTAGAGTTATTGTTTAATGGGGGCAGAGTTTCAGTTTGGGGTGCTGCAAAAGTTCTAGAGATGGATGGTGCTGGTGGTTGTACATTAAGCGAATGTACTTACTGCCACTGAACTGCACACTTCAAAATGGCTAAGGTGGTAAGTTTTATGTAATGTATATTCTACCACAATTTTTTTTTTTTTTAAAGATTTTATTTTTTTCCTTTTTCTCCCCAAAGCCCCCCGGTACATAGTTGTGTATTCTTCGTTGTGGGTTCCTCTAGTTGTGGCATGTGGGACGCTGCCCCAGCGTGGTCTGACGAGCAGTGCCATGTCCGCGCCCAGGATTCGAACCGACGAAACACTGGGCCGCCTGCAGCGGAGCGCGCGAACTTAACCACTCGGCCACGGGGCCAGCCCCTATTCTACCACAATTTTAAGATTTTATTTTTTTTTCCTTTTTCTCCCCAAAGCCCCCTGGTACATAGTTGTATATTCTTAGTTGTGGGTCCTTCTAGTTGTGGCATGTGGGATGCCGCCTCAGCGTGGTTTGATGAGCAGTGCCACATCCACGCCCAGGATTCAAACTGACGAAACACTGGGCTGCCTGCAGCAGAGCGCGCGAACTTAACCACTCGGCCACGGGGCCAGCCCCAATTCTACCACAATTTTAAAAAAAGCTTGAGTGATATTAAAACAGGGATAAACAAACATACCAGTAGAGCAGTTCAGATTAGCACTACTCGAAGTGTCATCTGTACACTGGTTGCCATCTTTGAACTGTTTGTCACGGGCCCATGATCAGCACAGACATGAACAGTAGTCATTCAGAAACTTTGATAGCAACCAGACAGAGTAAGTTTCTGTTTGTTGAATCAAATAACAAAAAATTGGGGCCCTTATTTTGTATATTTTTTCATTTCATTTTTCTAGTAATGAATTTTTATTACATTTACAAAAATATCGAGCTGCAGTGGATTATGGGAAAAACTGGAGTTCAACACAAAAAGCTTGAGCGCTCAGAGAAGACAAACCAACTGCTCATACACAGAAACTTGATTTCTCAGAGAGGACATTGCAGATAAGTAGGGAAAAAAGTAAAATTGGAAGCTGAACATCTAAAGCAGTCACAAAAAATCAAACCCAGGTAGATTAAATACTTAAATATGAGAGACAAAATAAGGAATTTTTAGAAGATAATAGAAAAAGAATATCTTTATGACCTTAAGTTGGGAAAGGTTTCTTAGACAAGAAGAATTTGGCATGAAAATTAAGAGCTTCTGTTCAAGCCACCATAAATAAAATGCAAAGGCAATCTCAAACTGCAAGTAGATATCTGAACATATAAAGCTGACATAGGCTTATAATCCAGAATATATAAAGAGCTCTTATGAATCAACAAAAAAATACCAATAGCCCATTAGAAAATAGGGGAAAAGACATAAATAGGCATTTCACAGTAGAGAAAAAGTAGATGGTCCATAAACACAAAAAGATTCCCCACTTCAATAGCAATCAAATATATCCAAATTATAACCACAATGAGAACAGTCCACACTGACTGGATGGACAAAAATTAAAGTTGACAAGAAAGAGATCAACCAAAACACCATCACTGACTGCTAGTGGAAGTAAAGATTGTTATATCCACTTTGGGACAAAACAACATTGTCTAGTAAAATTGAAGACACGAGCACCTTTAAACCTAGCAATTCCACTCACAGGTATATACTCTAAAGGGTAGAATAGATCAATGCAATGTGGGGTAATCATATCATGGAATATTACACAGCAGTGAAAATGAACTATAGCTACCTGTATTAACACAAACCAATCTCAACAACGTAATACTGAATAAAAGAAGTCACAGAAGAACATATATCGTAGTCTTAAATACGGCATTAAAAATAGGCTTCTGTGCTCTACAAAATCAAACAATATACTGCTTAGAGATTTAAGTGTGTTTGTGTGTTTGTGTGTGTGTGTGTGTGTGTGTGTAGTAAAACCATAAAGAAAAGCACAGGATGATGAACACAGAATTCTGTACAGTTTTCCTCTGATAGAGAGAAGAGTACATGATGGGAGGAGTACACACGGGCTTCTAACAAGCTGACACTGTTCTATTTCTTAACTTGGGTGGTGGGGATGCAGGTGTTTGTTTTAATATTCTTTAAGCTGAACATGTGACTTGTATGTATGCATGATATATTTCACAACTTTGGAAAAATTAAAAGAAAGGATACAGAGCCTCTCAGAGATGGCTAAGATGGGGAGAAGCCCCTGAGGGTGCAGGCAAAGGCTAGACAGGCTGTCTTTCTCTTGACCAACAGGAAAATGCAAATCAAGAACATGCTCAGAGGCCCAGCCTTTATTTTTGTCTCCCCAGCATTTTTTTCCTTTCAGAAACTGCCTTTCCCCAAGCCAGAGAGGCTGTAGTTCATCCGTACGGCACTACCTGTCACATCAAGGGTTGGCATGTGACTCAGGCCAGCTAATCAGGGTATTTCTACTTGTCTGGGCTCAGTGGTTAACACAGGGATGAGCAGAGGTCTGAAGCCACTCCAGGCAGAGCCATTTCTCCTTCCGTTGGAGGAATCAAGAAAGAGGGGGGATTGATGTATGTAAATGTATGTTAAGCCTAGAGCGCCATGAAAACTAGCCTGAAAATGAAGCCAGCACAGACGAGGGTTGGGGACTCACAGCGGGGCAGAGAGAGGGGGGTAAGAGACACACAAAGTCCTTGCCCTGTCATTTGAGTGTCTGGACCCAGGCATTCCTGATTCCTATTATGTAGGCAGTTGCAGATCCAGTCGCAATCAAAAGTGTCCTAAGGAGCATAGAATTTTGCACCAGGAGCAGGGTTTTGCAAGTGACAGACCCTAATATGTGGAACTGGCTGTGTTGGGGCAGGGAGCAGGGCAGTGTGGAGTGCCCCATCCCTGACCAGGAAGTGAGCAATATCTGTTAAGTGGAGCAAAGTCGCTAAATTCTCTCCTGTTGAATCTGCAGAGTCAAATCATGTGCTCAATGAAGATGGAAATTTAGGAGACTCGTTAAAAAAAAAAAAAAAAGCCAGTTTACTGGGTTCACTGGCCACTTCTTCAGCCTTTAGTAAGGTTCTACCAGAAAAGACACGCTGGTGTCTCAGCTGGCCAGCCTTTCTGAAAGCAGGGAGAAGGGAAAACGAAGCCAAGAGATCCTCTTTCTGTCTGTGGCCAGTAATTCAACTGAGTAGAGAGCCAGAAAATCATCTTTCAGGATTGCAGAAGTCAAATCCCTGCCCCAGGCTAACGTTGGTGCAAGCACAGGCCTGGAGAAGGAAAACACAGCAGAAACCAGGAGAAGGACCCCGGACAGGGCTTCTTCCCCTGCTCTCCAGCAGCTCCTGCCTGACTGAAGTGGCCATTATCCCCACTGGAGACAGCCAAACACTGAAAAGGGCCTGAGGACAGTGGCCAGATTAGCCTTGCCTCTTTCCTGCCACCCGCCCCCCCCCAACTGTGTCCAGGGCAGAGGCCAAATGGCCGAAGTCCAAATGAAGGCTGAGGAGGCCAGAGTACAAAGACAGCTGTTGGGAGACAGACATGGTGAGGACAGGGTCCAGATTCCGGAGCATGACTTGACTGGGTTCCAGCTCTGGTTGTCCGCTCACGGAGTTATCAGAAAACTAACCGACCAGCAACTGTCTAAAAGTTTCAGAGAGTCATACTGCCAGAGACACCGCAGGCTAGCAAACCACAGCACGCGATTTCTCAACTGCTGGGGCTGGCCCCAGACCTCTGTGCTATGTCCTCACATGGTGACCTGCTAGGGTATACAGTTTCCAGAAGGGATATTCTCTCTGATGCCACTCGTGGAGGGGAGACAAGGGAGAGTCTTCTAGAGAGCGGAACCTCAGGCACTGCTGGCTGATGGAGGAACTCATGTCTTCCAGGAGAGACGTGGTGGCTTCTTGCCAAACCTCTTATGGAGAATGTTGGATGAGTGACGGCAGGTGCTGTTTACTCCTTCTTTTTATTAAATGCAAGTGGTTTTTGTTCCAAGTATCTTATTTTTTTCTCCACCATTAAATGCTGATGGTGTTTAAATTGACCATTTAGCTGTTGGTTGACAAATTATTCAGAGCAACATCCAGTCTTGACCAAGAAGAATGCACATCCACCAGCTTTGCTTATACACGAGAAGCTTGTTCCGTGTTGGGGTGGTGCATTTCTGAAATTGTTTGTATGGGAAAAGAGCATGGGTGGATGCCAAGGAGTCAAGGGGTGCAATGTAGTGGCTATTTTTTTCTTTCTGTCTTATAACGGGCTGAATTATGGGCCCCCAAAAAGATATGTCCAAGTCCTAACTTCTGGCACCTGTGAATGTGACCTTACTTGGAAAAGGGTCTTTGCAGATGAATTAAGCAAAGGATCTCGAGATGAGATCATTATGGATGAATCAAGTGGGCCCTGAATCCAATGACAAGTGTCCTTATAAGAGAAAAAGACAGAGACAAAACAGAGAAGGGGTGGTCGTTTGGAGATAGAGACAGAGATTGGACTGATACAGCTATGAGCCAAGGAACAGGTAAGGAAGGATTATTCCCTGGAGTCTTCAGAGGGAGTGTGGCCCTGTTGACACCTTGATTTAGAACTTCTGCCCTCCAGAGAGAATAAATGTCTGTTTTTAGCCACCAAGTGTGTGATTTGTTGTGGCAGCCTTAAGAAACTAATGCATGCCTAGATGTTTTTAAGACTATACCTCTCCTGGTGTGGCCGTCAATCACTATCTCAGACTTCGGCGATCAATCAAAATACTCCAACCTCGTGATCACACTGTTTGATCTGGGGATGGCAATGGGCTGAATGTTCATGTGTCCCCAAAATTTATCTATTGAAATCCTAACCCCCAGTGTGACGGTATTAGGAGATGGGACCTCTGGGAGGTAATTAGATCATGAGAGTAGAGCCTTCATGAATGGGATTAGCACCCTTATAAAAGAGACCCCAGGGAGCTTCCTTGCCCCTCCTGCCACGTGAGGATATAGTGAGAAGATGGCCAGTTATGAACCAGGAAGAAGGTCCTCACTAGACACCAAATCTGCCAGTGCCTTGATCTTGAACTTTCCAGCCTCCAGAATTGTAAGAAATAAATGTGTGTTGTTTAAGCCACCCCGTCTGTGGTATCTTTGTTTTAGCAGCCCAAATGGACTAAGACAGTCACATGACCCAAACAAGGCAATCAGAGCTATCCTCTGAATTTGTATAGCTGTTGGGAGAGAAGTATTTCTTGCCCTGAAATTGCTAGATGCAAGGACAATGTAAGCATAGGCCACCAGTAGCCATTTCTGTTACCCCACAGAGACAGCTGGCCTGAGAAGGAAGACGAGAGAAGTAAGTGGAGCCAAGTGGTATAAAGGGAGAGACGAGTTTTGATGAAGCCATCAACAATCCCACTAACAACCATACCTAAACATAGAGCTCCCTCTGGACTTTTCAGTCAGTAAATTCATCGTTTTTGCATAAGTCATGTATTGAGCTTGTCACTTGCAAATCTCTTAGGTCCTGATCTGCACATTCCATCAGGTATCCAATCCATGCAGAGTCCAGACTTAGGGGAGCAGCAGAAGTAGACGTCCTACTTGGTGACAGGGACAGGCTCCTGACAGGTCTAGCCTGGCTCTCATGTTCTGTGCCACTGGGCCAGCCTGGGTCCACACAGCTGGACAGGCAGCCAGTTACCTTAGTTGACATGCTGAGTTGATTACCCAAGACCAGAGACAGAATCTCAGCTATTCCAGAGAGCAGATTGGGAGCAAGTAAATTTCAAGTATGGCAAGTAAAATTGTATCATAACAAACAATAAAGGCTTCTGTAAAGCATGAAAATTTTCTTCGGTTCAACCATAGAATCAGAGTGAGTTACAACCAACCCCTATGACACTTTCCCTGGCCCGTGCAGCATCGCCTTCCACCAACACTTTCTCCAAGCCTCCTCGAGCTCCTGGTTGAGGAAAGCCATGCTGTTCATAAAAAGTCTAACCTGCCAAGAATCAACAAGCAGCTGCCCGCACAGATGCCCTGTTACCTACATCAAGCCTTAAGCCTTGCTGAACTGTCAACCTCCAGGGCCAAATGCAATAAATATAATGAATGCAGAAACCCCAGGGAAAAGAGCATCCCAGGGCAAATGCAAAAATACAATGAACGCAGAAAGCACAGAGAGAAGAGGAAGCAGCAGGAAGGAAGGGCACGTGGTGCTTCCTTTTGCTTAGCTCCTTGGGAGTGAATTAGGAAGGAATAGCTGTTTCGCTCTCAGTTGGCTGGGTGTGCAGTTTCTGAACGTCTGGTTATTAAAGCCAAATGATGGTTCTATTAAAAAATCAGATACACCCTCAAGAGTTGTTACAATGGACTTTAACTTAATGCATCGGGCTTTGTGAATGAGAGTTAAAAGTTTCTGAAAAAATCATCCATTCCTTTCCCATTTATAGAGCACCTCTGTATGCCAGCCACGTGCTTAATCACAGGAGCTGCTAAGGGGGAAAGAGGCGAGTGAAATTGTGATAACAGGACCAGGCAGTTATGGCCTGGGAGGTGTTGCCTGAGCTGAGTTTTGACAGACAACTGGAAATCAGCCCTACAAGGAAGGTGGGAGAAGGCACTGCAGTGAAGGCATGTCCTGAGGCATGAACCCGCAGCACCCCTGAGTGGTGGGCACATCCGGAGTAAAGATGGAGAGGGGCTAGACAGGTAGAAGAGGACTGGATCAGGAAGGGTCATGTGATTAACTGAAGGAGTGACAACTTTACCGGAGAGCTCTGGGAGCACTGACGAGCAGGAAGATGCCCTGTGCAGACAGCATTAAAGGGATGATCCTGGCAGCACTCCAGCGGAGGACAGACGTGGAGAAGGAGGTCCCCCAAGGGCCCTTTGTCGTAGCTGTGTAAGAAGCAATGAAGGCTTTCCCCAATGGTAGGGGAATGAGAGGAAGGTGGGATTCAGGAATTGAAAGAGGTAGACTCACCAGGACATGATAACTGATTGAACGCAAACGATGCAATGAGAAGGAGGAATCCAAGATAATTACTGTATTTCCTTTTTCTGGCATGAGCAATTGGAATAATGGTGACATTCCTGAGAAGAAGGGATACAAGAAGAAGGACAAGTCTTGGAAGGGGCTGATGAGGAGTTTGGATTTAGAATGCTAAATAGGAGGAGGCTGTGGAACAGCCACGAGCAGAGGTCCATGAGCAGCTGAACATTCAGGACCAGATGTCAGGAGGCAGATCTGCATGGAGGAGGGAGATCTGGGAGCTGGCAGCTTATGCGTGGTTGAGGACATCAAGAGAGAGGACAGAGGCCAAGAAGAGCAGTGAGTGGGACACAGAGACCCAGGGGACATTCAGGGAGTGAGTGGAACAGGAGGTCTCTGCGAAACAGATGGAAAAGAATGTCCAGCTAAGTTGGGTAAAAACCTAGAGAGCAGATCCACCTGGAGAGAGAAGCTCAGGGTGCAGAGGTGTGCAATGGTACCAACGCTCCAGAAAGATGGAGTCTGATCAGGGAAGAAAAGCATCAACTGAATATGGAGGATGGCTGCCTTTGATGACTTTAGTCTAGGCATTTGATCATGGGAACATAAAGCAGACTGCCATGGGTGATGGAGGACTGAACGGGCAGGGAAGCAGTGTAGACAGCCAGTGTAGATGATTCTTTCAAGAAGCCTGGCTGTGAAAGGAGAGAGAAAGGGAAACTTAGGAGAGAAATTAGACAGAAATATGGGATTAAGAACAGGGAACTTTTCAGACTGGAGAGACTGAACAAGTTTAGGTACTGATGGGAAATAGTGGTAGGGAAGAGACTAAAGATGCCAGCAAGAGAGGACAATGACTGGAGGAGGGGTCCAGGGGAGATGGGAAGGCATCTAGAGCACAAGGGGAAGGTCAGCCATGAACACACCTCTTCCCTGGCACGGGAGGGAGGGATGGAGAAGAAGAGTAGGAGATACGCTGAGTGGTTGCCAGGAAGGACCTTGAAAGTGTTTCTTGAGGCTTCAATTTTGTTCCATTTTATCAATGGACAGGATGGATTCTCTGTGAATGACAATGAAATGGAGGTTTAAAAAAGGGTTGAGAAAAGAGGTACAGTCTGGAGGAGATGACAATGGCAAAGGGACAGGGAAGTATATAGATAGGTGTATCTGGAAGGCTTTCCAGGCAGCTTTGGGGACCTAGGATGGTAAAGACCCAGACAGACCTGGTGGACCAATTCCTCCAGCAGCAGTCAGAACCCCAGAAGGAGCAGAGCAGAAATGTTCCAGAAGTCGGGTTCAGCTGGGTGGGTTCACACAGAAGGATAAGTGGACAAGAGTGGTTAGAGAGAGGCTCAGGTTAGAGAGAGAAATCGGCCACCATACTCAAACAAAGTCAACCTCTGAGTTAACAATAGCCACTAGTTCAGGTGTTTAGCAGAGGGGTCAAGGTCACTGCTGTGCATAGACTAGATTCCCACTTCAACAAAGAAAGTGACTGGAGGCAGATGAGTTAATAATGGAAACAGGAGGATTTTTAGAATCAGACAGACAGACATGGGTTCAAAATTGTCCTTACTATTTCCCTCTCTGAGCTCAACATTTTTGTCTATAAAATATGAAAAATACCTGCTTTTCAGACCTTGCAAGGATTAAATGAGATGATTAATGTAAAGTCCTCCTGCTAGGTTGTAAACTCCATCAGGGGCCTTTCTTGTTATTTAGTTCTCTTACTTCTGCCTCTACTAGGCTCCTGACACACAGTAGGTCCTCAATGAATTCAGATTTCCTTCTTCATGCGTGCGGCAATATTCATCAAAGCACCTTCTCTGGCCCTGGCACAAGCTCCTCTGAGACAAATGGTGTTCCGTTCCCTGACTCGTCCAACCTCAGTAACTCGCAATAATGAGAATGGAACATTGATCCACACTTCCTTTCACTGAGCCAGGCTGTTACTTAACTTAGCGATTTCAGGAAAGTATCCATCGTGGAGGTTGAAACTCTAAAACCACAGATTCAGGACCATGTGGCTGCCCATCCATCCACCAGACGAGTGGCTTGGCTTCTTTACCACAGCCCTGTGGGCACATACCTAATCCCTAGGGAGCTGGGGACAAGGCTCCCTCCTTAACACAAGCAAGGACAGACTCAAGGGGAACAGAAGGAACACAGGTACCCTTCCTTAATCAGCTACTCGAGACCCAAGATCATCCCAGGGACCCAAGGGATTGTGACTCTCTAGAGACAAGGGGGTTTGGACTTTAAATTGCATGTGGAGGAAGACATCAGAAGATCCAGAAGAAAAGAAGCAAAACACAGAGCCCAATCCCACTCTTGCTAGGAGCTTTGGGCATGAAGGGAACAGGCTCTCAACCCAGTGGATAGGCTGACCTGCCTGCAGGAGATTATCATACTGCCACCAGAAGTGTTTGTGAAACATGGAGCCAAGAGCCAGCCCTGGTTTTTGCTAAAGAAGAAATCCAAGGGCAAAGCAGGCATCCAGTAGACAAAAAACAGAGCACAGTTGGGCTGAGAAACTGGCAGCCTGAGAGAACATTAATGACTTCAAATTCAGGTCCAAAGCACATGTCTGTGGCAATGTGGCACAGAGACCACAAAATGGTCCCAATTTCCACTCTCCTTTTCTTCCTTTCAGTGAGAACTCCTAAGTTTTAGTTGCGCATGTTTAGTTGGCCCAGCTAGAGACTACATTTCCCAAACTCACTTGCAGCTAACTGTTCCCAAGGTCTGGCCAATGAGGTATGAGTGAAAGGACATGGACAACTTCTGAATTACGTCATTTAGAAGAGGGCTGTTTACCCTCCACTTCCTTTCCTCCTCTTCCTGCAGGCAAGAAGATGGGGGTGATGGTGAGCCAGCTTTAACTACGCAGAAGGGGTCTCCCTAGGGGATGGGGAGCAAATGATGGGAGGATGCTGGGCTCCTGAATGGACCTGTGGAGTAGAATGGCTCATGTTTACGGTCCTAGACTGAGCCTCTACCTCTCAGCTATTAGGTGAAAGAGAAACACACTTCTATCCTTTTTGAGCAAATGCATTTTGGGGTCTTTTTCTAACAACTTAGCCTGTACCCTAACTAATACAGAGTGTTTCCCAAAGGTACAGATAATAATTTCAGTACTGGTAGTAATATTTGTTGAAATCTTACTGTGTGCCAGGCATTGTTCTAAATACTTTACATGTATTATTTCATTTAATCCACACAATACTTCCTAGATGAGGGCTGTGATCCCTGTTTTACAGAAAAGGAGGCACAGGGAGATACAGTATTTGTCTAAAGACTCATAGCTATTTTGGTTTTTTTAGTCAGAAAATTATTAGAAATAATCAACAACTACAGCAAAGTTGCAGGGTACAAAATCAGTTTTAAGAAATCAGTTGCATTTCTATAGGCTAACAATGAACTAGCAGAAAGAGAAATCAAAAGCACAATCCCATTTACAATCACAACAAAAAGAATAAAGTATCCATGAAGAAACTTAACCAAAGAAGTGAAATACCTGTACACTGAAAACCATAAGATGTTACTGAAAGAAATTAAAGAAGACATAAAGAAATGGAAAGATATTCCATGCTCATGGGTCAGAAGAATAAACATAGTTAAGATGTCCATACAACCTAAAGCAATCTAAAGATTCAGTGCAATCCCAATCAGAACCCCAATGACATTCTTCACAGAAAAAGAACAAAGAATCCTAAAATTTGTATGGAACAACAAACGACCCCAAATAGCCAAAGTAATCCTGAGAAAAAACAACAAAGCTGGAGGCATCATAATCCCTGACTTCAATGATACTATAAAGCTATAGTAATCAAAACAGCATGGTACTGCCACGAAAACAGAGACACAGATCAATGGAACAGAACTGAAAGCCCAGAAATAAACCCACACAACTATGCACAGCTAATCTTTGACAAAGGAGCCAAGAACATACAATGGAGAAAGGAAACTCTCTTCAATAAATGGTGTTGGGAAAACTGGACAGCCACACGCAAAAGAATAAAAGTAGACCAGTATCTTGCACCATACACAAAAATTAACTCAAAATGGATTAAAGACTTGAATGTAAGACCTGAAACCATAAAACTCCTAGAAGAAAATATAGGCAGTACACTCTTTGACATAGGTCTTAGCAATATCTTTGCAAATACCATGTTTACTCGGGAAAGGGAAGCAAAAGAAAAAGTTAACAACTGGGATTATATCAGACTAAAAAGCTTCCGCAAAGTGAAGGAAATCATGAACAAAATGAAAAGACAACCCACCAACTCGGAGAAAATATTTACAAATTATTTATCTGACAAGGGGTTGATCTCCAAAATATATAAAGACCTCATACAACTCAACAACAAAAAAAACTGGATCAAAAAGTGGGCAGAGGATATGAACAGACATTTTTCCAAAGAAGATATACAGATGGGCAACAGACACATGAAACGATGTTCAACATAACTAATTATTAGGGAAATGCAAATCAAAACTACAATGAGATATCACCTTACATGGCTCAGAATGCTATAATTACCAAGACAAATAACAATTGTTGGAGAGGATGTGGAGAAAAGGGAACCCTCATACACTGCTGGTGGGAAAGCAAACTGGTGGTGCCAACTATGGAAAACAGTATGGAGATTTCTCAAAAAATTAAAAATAGAAATATTGTATGATACAGCTATTCCACTACTGGGTATCTATCTAAAGAACTTGAAATCAACGATCCAAGAGATTTATGCACCTCTATGTTCATCACAGCATTATTCACAATAGCCAAGACGCAGAAGCAACCCAAGTGCCCTTCTACGGATGAATGGATAAGAAGATGTTGTCTATATATACAATAGAATACCACTCAGCTATAAAAAAAGACAAAATCATCCCATTTGCAACAACATGGAGGGAACTTGAGGGTATGATGTTAAGCGAAATAAGCCAGACAGAGAAAGACAAATACTGCATGATTTTACTCATATGTGGAAGACAACAAATACATGCTTAAAGAGAACAGATTAGTGGTTACCAGAGGGGAAGGGGAAGGAGGTTGGGGGGTGTGCGAAAGGGGTAAAGGGGCACATATATATGGTGACGGTCAAAAATTAGACTACTGGGGGTGAGCATGATGAAGTATATTCAGAAATTGATAAGTAATAACGTACATCTGAAACTACACAATATTATAAACCATTATGATCTCAATGAAATTACTTGGGGGAAAAAACCCATTGGCCCTGAGCTAACACCTGTTGCCAATCTTCCTCTTTTTTTTCTTCTTCTTCTCCCCAAAGCCCCCCAGTACATAGTTGCATATTCTAGTTGTGAGAGCCTCTGGTTGTGGCATGTGGGACGCCGCCTCAGCATGGCTTGATGAGTGGTGCCACGTCCACACCCAGGATTTAAACTGGTGAAACCCTGGGCCACTGAAGCAGAGCATGCAAACTTAACCACTTGGCCACGGGGCCGGCGCCTAAAGACTCATAGGTGTTAAGTCACTTAACCAGCAGCCAAACAACTACCCTGGGTGGAGATCACACCGTTAAGCACTATGCTATTCAAAGCAAAACTTCCTACAATTCCACGCAGTCAAAAAGACATAGGTTAGTTTTCCAGAGAGCTGTGCCCAAATGTTAACTTTTCTTCAAAATTACTGCAGGAGCAAGGCAAGTCGTTTAGCTTCTCTCCCAGTTGGTTTTCTCCAAGAGAGCGCAGGAGGGAGACCCAAGCTACTAGCCTCACAGAAAGGCTGGAAAGAGAAAATGAATTCATGTTTGTTTAAGAAATGATTTGAAACCTATAAAGTGTGGCATAAATGAATATTGCCTTAAGGTAGGCTAGGAAATCCTTAAAACCAAAATAACAAAATGCACTCAAATCTTTTTAATGCAAATACCATCCAGCAATTTGGCAGACTCCCTGGAAAGGCTGTAAAATCTAGACGAGAGGTACATTTGGTTTTGTGCATCTGTCATCCTCAACTGAAAAAGGGAGCGATTAATTGAAATTCATTGAAAGAGAGCATACCTGTGTGCCTGGTGTGCATGTGCATGTGCACACACACACAGAGGCTCGCAATACAAGGAAATCATTATTATCAAGAGCAGGGGTAGCAGCAATCTGCAATGCCTCCGGGAACCAGGCAGGTACAGAAGTAGGGATGTGGGGCGGAGAACGCAAAATGCATATAGTGTGAGCAAGCGGGACTTTGGTGAACAGGCAGCTCCAGCTTCAGCTGCCTTGCTGCGATGTGAGCCTGGTGTTCAGTCCTTTTAGAGCCACATATGAAACTTCCTCATTTTCCAAGGATGTTCACATTTATAAATAACACATGCCAGGAGGCACCAGTTGGTCTCCTGGGACCTAGCCCTGTAGCCAGCAGTCACATCTGACTCTTGAGGGGCTTCAGCATAACTCTGTGCAAGCCATGGCGCAGCTTTCTCTCAGTTAACCTCACCCTGCGCTGCCCAGCCTCACCCCGTGCCTTCCTCTTTCTTCTTCCTCACCTCAACTCCACCCCTTGGATGAAGCCAGCTTTCTCTTTGCTTTCTACTCTCAGACCTCCCCTTCTCTTCCTTTCAGCTTGTACCCAGTTATCCTGAAGACACAAAGCGCCTTCCCTCCTCTGCCTGCCAATCAATGCCAACGTTCTTTCTGCCACCTTCATCTCAGCCTGCTGCCTGCCCCCAGCACTTGAGGATTTTTGCATGCCTTCTCGTGCAGGGGGGTGGGTTACAGTGGGTTATCAGCTGTTGGCTATCAACTGGCCGTCATGAAGGAAGGGGACAGGAGGGCACCCACAATGCTAGAGAGGAGACGCCCCCAAGTCACAAGGCTTTGTCTTTAGCGTCTGGTGGCATAAAGGTCAAAAGTACGCCACTGCAGTCGTCTGTGCCATGTTGATCCTGGCCCCCCAGTGGAGACTGAGACAAGTGGACTCACGGCCTGGAGATAGCCTGGAGAGGATTTACAGAGCTCTGCCTCCCACCAAGGTGGAGGAGATGGCTGCTGCCTCACCTCCACATTTCCGTCCTCAAAGGTCCCTGCCTGTGTCCTGTGGGTGCTCAGGAAACTGCAGCTGGCCAGCTGCCCCTGTGTCTGCTGCAGCCTGGAGTCCCGTCACCCCCACAGCCACCCCCAATTTTGGCTATTAGCTTCCTCGCCTCATCCGCAGCAAGCCTGTGGCCCAAAGGCTGACAGATACCTCTGACAGGTTTCACTTTCACTTTCTTTGCTTTCACAGGACCTTGGGGGGTCTCAGGGCAATGACATGGACCAAAGGGCCCACACAGTGGGGAGGACAGAGAGAGAAACAGTACCCACACCTGAGAGGTTGTCATTCATCAGGTGCTGTTTGTCACGCACGAGCTGAGACACGACTTTTCACTGAGAGGAACAGACATCCCTCCCCCATGCTCGGGAGAATTTCAGGGAATTTTCTACCCTGCTAATTGGCTTCGCCCTGCCAGCCCGTGGGCAGGCTGGCTGCAGACCCTTGGCTCCTCAGGTGGGGTGGGGTGTGCAGATGTCGCCTGGTGCAGAGGAAGGGACTGTGCTGCGTCCCGTGCCCTCCTGACTTACTGTTTGTTTGGGACGTCTGGACTAGGGCTACAAACAGTTCCTCTCTTTGTTTCCACCGCCTTGCAGAATGTGCGCTTCCCCCAAAAAGGCACAAAGGTCCCTTTTCTTCAGCTCGCCTGAGCCACTGAGGCGGTTCTGCAGGGCTCGGGTCTACAAGCCCAGGCCAGCCCCAGTGCTGACTGTCGCAGCCTTGCTCTGCAGCCTGTGCTCACGCGGCCTGTACCATGGCTGGCGGGTGGCCCCCCACCCCGCAGGGCAGGCAGCCAGCCCCAGTTCTTAAAGGCGCAGAGCCCCTGGTGGCTGGGTGGACTCTGAAAGCCTGTGTCTCGTCCTTCCTGCAGGGGTTTGCCTGCCGCCCCCCTGGGAACAGGGATGCACAATGCAAGGGCTTAGCTAACATCACCTGGAGAACTTTGAAAAATTCTGATGCCTGGGTCACAGCCTCGGAAATTCTGATGCAATTCATCCAGGAGTGCAGCCAAGGATTTTCAAAACTGCCCAGGAGATTCTAATGTGCAGCCAGTCTTGGGAATCACCATCAGTGCTTCTCAAACTTCAATGTGCTCAGAAATCACTTGGGGATCATGTTAAAATGCAGATTCTGATCCAAAAAGTCTAGGGTGAGGGGTGAGCCCAGTGGTGCAGCCGTTAAGTTTACATGTTCTGCTTCAGCGGCCCGGGGTTCGCCAGTTCGGATCCTGGGTGTGTGGACCTACGCACCGCTTGCCAAGCCATGCTGTGGCAGGCATCCCACATAGAAAGCAGAGGAAGATGGGTATGGATGTTAGCCCATCTTCCTCAGCAAAAAGAGGAGGATTGGCAGCAGATATTAGCTCAGGGCTAATCTTCCTCAAAAAAAAATAAATAAAATTTTAAAAAAAGGTCTAGGGTGAGGTTCTGCATTTCTAACAAGCTCCTGAGAGATGTGGTTGCTTCTGGTCCATGGACCACGCAGAACAGCAGAGGTGATGGTGGGATCTGCACCCTGCCACCCACTTGGAGGCCTTGGTAAGTTTCTCTCTAGGCCTCAGTTTCCTTGTCACTGATCTTGGTTGGCTTTGTGAGGACTGACTGAGATCAGCAGACAGCACCACAGTGGCACCTGGCACTCAGAAAGTACTCAGCAGATGCTGGCTCTTAGGATTTTCAGCTGGACGCCTCCTTCAAAGCCCGCTCAAAGCCATCTCCTGCTTCAAAGCCATCAAGACTTCTTTTGCCCCAGGATTAAGCCCAAATACCATACGAGGTCTTTCACCAAATGGTCCTCGCCCACGCCTGTACCTTCACCTTCCCTGCCTCTCATGAATCTCTGCACCACTGCTTCAAAACATGTCCCACAGCTAAGCACACTGATGGCGGGCCCTGCCTTTCAGCTGCAGGCCCTTGCATGTCCCTACCTAGCCCTGGTTCACTCTTTCTGCCCTCTGCCTCCATCTGGCTAACTTCCTCCCTTCCCTTATGACTTGGCACAGATGTAACTTCCTCCAGGCAGCCTTTCCTGGCTCCCAATTACAGGGGAGGCGCCCCCTCTGTGTTTGCACAGCGCGCCATGCTTCTCCTCCCAAAGCCCTTACCCTTAGGCATTGTCAATGTCCATTTACTTGTCTCTCTGCCTCTAGAGGCTGGAAGCTCAGGGTGGGCAAGACCTATTTTGCTTACCACCATGTTTAATAATATTGGAACGAGTGAGTGAGTGAATAAAAGAATGAATGGGTTTAATTAATGGAATGAATGAATAAATGAATGAAGTTTTCTATATACAGAGTCAGAAGCCCTATGGCATGCAGTCCCACCCAACCAGGGTGCTATCTCTGACCAGCTGGACCCTTAGGTGTAGCTCTGCAAAGGCCCATAGAGATCACAGCCACCCATCTTTCACCCTCTCCAGCCCCAGCTTGCCTGTAGAGCCCTGGTGTTGAAGATGCTCTGTTGAATGTCCTATTTCCAGAGAATAAAATGAAGTAAAAGGTAGTTGTTAAATCGGTCCTAGGTCACAAAGGAGCCAGATCCCATCTATTATGTTAAACTTTAGTAGACAATTGCCAAAAAAACAAACAACTCAGTGTCCACCAATAGATGAATGGACAAACAACATGTAACATATATATACAATGGAATATTATTCAGCCATAAAAAGGGATGAAATTCTGACATAGGCTACAATATGGATGAACCTTAAAGATGTTATGCTAAGTGAAATAAGCCAGACACAAAAGGACAAATATTGTCTGACCCCACTAATATGAGGTACCTAGAATAGGCAAATCCAGAGAGATGGAAAGTAGCATAGAGGTTACCAGGGGCTAGGGGAGAGGAGAACAGGGAGTTAGTGTTTAACGGGTACAGAGCTTCTGTTTGGGATGGTGAGAAAGTTCTGGAAATGGATAGTGGTGAATTTTTTTTTTTTTGCACAACAAAAAAACACTTTTTTAAAAGTATGTTCACAATGTTTGCAGAACACTGGGAACATACTTAACGCCACTGAACTGCACACTTAAAAATGGCTAGAATGGAGCCAGCGCTGGTGGCCTAGAGGTTAAGTTCAGTGTGCTCTGCTTCAGTGTGCAGACCTACACTGTTAGTGGCCGTGCTGTGCTGGTGGCCCAGATACTAGAAAATAGAGGAAGATTGGCACAGATGTTAGTTCAGGGTGAATCTTCCTCATCAAAAAAAAAAAAAAAAGGCTAAAATGATACATTATAGGTTTTGTATATTTTAGCAAAATTAAAAAAAAATGCTTTATTATGGCAACACCCCAACCCACACCCCTCAGGGGATGACGTCATGCAGGAGCAGACTTCAGAGACTGAAACATGCCTTGGCCTTTCTTTTCCATTCTCCTTGAGGCTCAAAGCTGAAATGCAGAGCCCCAGAAGGCTAAGCTGTGTGGATGGCCAGAGGTACAAGGAATGCCAAATATTTCCAGTTGGTTTCTTCAGTGGGTGAGATCTAGGCAAAAATGCTAAGGGAGAGAAAATGCTACAATCTTCAGATAGCGTCAGAGCGTGCTTTGGAAAAGAAGCAATTGCTTGTGTCAAAAGAATTTAGAAGTATAATCAAGCTATTGTTTGCAATTGCTTAGCTAAAATGAGGCCCATACCAAAAAAATAATTAAACCCAGGTAACTACTGGATGCAGGTAACTGTAGCTATTTAAAAGTTAAGAAAAGGGAAGGCAATTGAAGGGATCCAGTGAATGACAGAAACAGGAATTCAAGATGCTTTTCCCAGAGATGTTCCTCAACCTGACTGAGATGTGGAGCTTCCAGAAATGGCCACCGCTGACAATGGTGGGGCCAAGGGATTAGGCCTCCAAAATTGATTTGGGCTCTGGTTGGAATTGAGGTGTCTGCAAACTGTTGAAGAGATCAAAATCCATTTCTTATTTCAGCTCCATTGTGCTGGGGTATCCAGGCTCTGCCCGAAACCTGGAGCAGAAACCATCAGCCATTGGCTGGCACTCCTCAGCATCTTTTTGCTCATTTTTACATCAGCCCAAGGAAGTGTAAGTTACAGCAGAAAAAAATACAAGTTCCCCTCTTCCGGGTCCACAGAGGTAGCCAGGAAGGACTTGGATTCTGGTTTCTGGCTCTCTCCTCAGGCTGGGTCTCTGGCTTCGAGGCATCATACCAATTGCCCTTCCTGCAAAGTGCATTTGCAACTCTGATCTCCAATCTTCTCTGCTTTCTAAGAAAAAGGAGGCTGAGGGAGACTGCTGAGTATTACAATCTGAAGCTTACATCTGGGGGATGAGGCCCCCAGAGTGTAGGGGAGGCAGCACGTAAAGACAGCCAGGCCTCAGAGCCCCCGCAGGTCCAAGGAGGGGCATAGGGACCAGCTTAGTCACTTCCCTCATCTTCAGATCTCAAATCAAGCTTTACTTCCTCCAGAAGTCTCCTTGACCCCCAGACCAAGCCAGCACCTCCTGTCACAAATTCTCAGAGCTCCCAAACTTCCTTCAAAACACTCATCACCTTATGGGATTCTAATTCACAGAATTATTTGACTGTCTGACTTTCCCACTAGACATTAAACAGCATGAGAGCAGGACACAGCCCTCTTTCGCTGGCTGCTGTGTCCCCTGTGCCTGCAAAGTGACCAACACAGAGTAGGTGCTCAGTGAATGCTTGTTGACTGAATGAATCAAGAGGAGCCAGAGGAGATGGAAAGGGAATTCTGAACTATTTCATTGGGGTCCTGAAAATTAAACTTGCTCCCGTGTTTATTTCACTTTATCCCAAAGTTATATTAACAAGAGCTACCATTTCCAACCATACCAGCAATTATAGTAACCATTTACTGAGTTCTTACTATATGCGTATTCATGGTTTATCTGATTTTGAGGTTGGTCTCATTTGATCCTGACAACCATGTTCTGGAGCAGGGGGAAAGCTAAAGCCCGGAGGATTTGGCTGTCTTGCCCAGGGCCACACGAACATTAAGTGGCAGAGCAGGGATTTGACTATTGTTCAGTCCTTTATCTATATCCCTGAGTTTCATCGTCATGTAAACTCCATGAGGGAATGGAGGCTCAGAGAGGTTAAGCAGTCTGCACTAGGTTACACAGCTAGGAAGCCATGGAGTCAGGCTTCAAACCAGGCTCTGATTCCAAAAGACTGTGCTCCAAAAGAATGTCTTCATGGCTCAGTGAAAACATCACTTTAGAAAAAGACTAGAGAAGCCCGAGTGAGTGAGGCCACCAAGGTGAATCACGATAAGAAATTCGAATTC
Organism: Equus quagga; assembly: GCF_021613505.1. NCBI lineage: Eukaryota > Metazoa > Chordata > Mammalia > Perissodactyla > Equidae > Equus > Equus quagga. The sequence goes on along the minus strand of NC_060286.1, from coordinate 32,891,531 downwards.
AGCTGAACAGAAGACTAGAATTTTCTGCTGACTGGGCCGGTCACCCGCCTCCAGCTCGGTGCCCACTGCGCATTCCCACCCACCTCTGTCTCAGAGAATTACATTTGCTCTGAGTTCCCCCAGCCTGCAGCCACTACCTCAGATTGAACCGTTTATCTAGGACCAAAGCCTGGGCGGGGAAGACTTTCCTGTGACCTCCCCGTAAATCTGTCCGCATTCACGGGGCCTGGCGGGCACTCGGCCAGCCGCTCTCCTCTGCAGTGCCAGGGCATGCAGCTGGGAGTTCCTGAGAGGCTGAGCAACCTTGTCCCCTGTCTCAGGAACAGAGCAGCTCTTGAGTCCGTTCTGCTGGCAAAGCAGAGGGAAATCATGGCCCCTGTTGGAACTGGGCCCACCCACCAGGAGACTCCATAAGCACAGCTGAGCTTCAGCACAAGGCGCCCATGGTTTTCAGAGTAAGTACATTTCTCAGCCACAAATAATGCCATTGTCACGGTAGCACTTCCTGTTTTGCACAAATCAACCATATTAAAAACAGAAAGAGGCAAGAGGTTGGCATTCATTGCGTCTGCTCAGTTGTGGAGGATGCTGACTTCTGGGGATGAATGGGAGGCTGGCGAAGACACATGAAAGGTTTGGAGCCATCAGCTTTCCTTTCCACTGCCTTCTGTTCTAACACCCAGGCCTGGATCATCATGATAAATTTCCCCACAGGTCCTGGTGCCCTGGTCTCTTGCCCTCATTCTCCACCCTGCTTCCAGACCAATAGTCCCCAGATGGAATTTTGGGGACATCATCTATTTGCTCAAGACCCTTCAGTGGCCTTTCCACAGACCAGAGTAAAGTCTGAAGACTTGGCCAGGCATCCAAAGTCCTCCTCTGGTGACTGTAACCACATTTACACAGACTCTGCTTGCAGGGCGGAAACTAGGGTGGAACAGGGCAACATTTAAGAGGGCACCAAATAACTCAGTAACTCAGTAAGTAAGATAAGCACTGACTTAAAAAAATCAAAATTAAGGCAAAAAAAAAAAAATCCAGCATGAGCAAAATACCAAAATTTCACATCAAGACAGGGTGAGACCCTACATGCTCTCTTCACTGGCTCTTCCCTGTCTCCCACCCCTCCCCTGCCCAGATCCTGACCTCTCTGTCCGGCTGCCTTTTCATAGCATCTATCAGCATCTGATGCACCATTCCCTTTATTCCCCTCTAGTTATTGCACTAGAATCAAAGCTTCCTGAGAGCAGGGCCTGATGTCTGTCTGTTCATGGCTGAGTCCCAGAGCCTAGAACAGGGCCTGATATGTGACACATACTCTAAATATTTGTCAGATCGAATCCCTTCAAGCTAATTCTTACGTGCAACCTTAACATATAAAGCAGATAAGTGAAGTTTTCTAGTTAGTATGAAATAATTTTACACATTCAAATTTATATAATTACTTAGAAAGGCAGCCAAATGAAATGACTTGGTTTGCTTGAACATAAAATGTGAAAACCGATACTATAGACATTTGTGGGCATCAGGTGCCACCTTGCAGCATCCTCATTTCATTTGATATTTGCATCTTCTTTGACTGCACAAACTCGAGAGAAACGTGCTTCGCCAAGACGAGCAGTTGCAAATGGTAACTACTAAAAACAAAAAAAACCCAAAACTTCAAATGGGTGAATTGTATAGTATGTGAATTATATCTCCAATAAAACTATTAAACAAAAAAACAAAATAGTTCCTCTTGCAACTTTTATGTAGATGAATGAAGATTTTCTTTTCTTAAATAGAGATGGAAGGAGACACTTCATTACAGTCTGGAAAAAAGCCTATCAACCTGAAACAAAGCTTAATGTGTTGACATCCTCTATCACTTTTTAAACTTAGCCTGCAACACGTTCATAAGTATGTTCTTTTTATCACAATTTTAAAGTAGTTTAAATAGACTTTAAAATAGAAATTTGAATTCAAAAGTTTGAGAACCCACCTGAAGCATCTCTGAAAAATGGGTTCCATGGAGTCCTGTTTGAAAACTACTGTCTCTCAATAATTGGGCACCCATCATATGCTGCCCAACATTTCTAGGTATTCCTCAATGTTTCTCTCCTATGTTCTCACTGCAGCTAATCTGGCCGGGGCAGAAATCTCACCTTGACCTCATGAACCCCTGGCCTTAGTATGAGCCTGGCACATGACTCATACTCAGGCAGTGTTTTTTCTTTTCTTTTCTTTTTTAAAAAATGAGATTGACTTTAACACCTGTCTTAACTTGATTGTGAGTCCCCAGTATCCATTCTTTTTTTTTTTAATTGAGGTATAATTGACATATGATATTATATTAGTTTCAGGTGTATAACATAATGATTCAGTATTTGTATATATTGTACAATGATCACAATAAGTCTAGTTAACATCCATTGCCATACATAGTTATGAGATTTTTTTTTCTTGTGATAAGAACTTTTAAGATTTACTCTCCTAGCAACTTTCAAATAAGCAATATGGCATTTTTAACTATAGTCACTATGTCGTACATTATGTTCCCATGACTTACTTATTTTATGACCAGAAATTTGTACCTTTTGATCACCTTCACTCATTTCACACACACCCCAACCCCTGGCCTCACCAATCTGTTCTCTGTATCTATGAGCTTGATTTTCTTCCTTTTTTTTTTTTCAGATTCCAAATATAAGTGAGATCATACAGTACTTGTCTTTCTCTGACTAATTTCACTTAGCATAATGTACTCAAGATCTATCCATGTTGTCTCAAATGGCAAGATTTTTCTTTTTTATGGTTAAATAATATTCCATTGTATATATACACCACAACTTGTTTATCTATTCATCTGTTGGTGGACACGTAGGTGTTTCCATGTCTTTGCTATTGTAAATAATGCTGCTATGAACATGGGAGTTAGATATCGCTTCAACATAGCGTATTCATTGTCTTTGGATAAATACCCAGAAGTGAAATTGCTGGATTATTTGGTAGTTCTATTTTTAATTTTTTAAAAAAATTTTAAACCGCTTTTTCTCCCCAAATCCCCGTGGCACACAGTTGTATATCCTACTTGTGGGTCCCTCTAGTTGTGGTATGTGGGACGCGACCTCAACACGGCCTGATGAGTGGTGCCATGTCCCTGCCCAGGATCCGAAGTGGCGAAACCCTGGGCCACAGATGCAGAGCACAGGAACTTAACCACTCGGCCACGGGGCCAGCCCTGCTATTTTTAATTTTTTGAGGAACCTACCTACTGTTTTCCATAGTGGCTGCACCAATTTACATTCCCACCAACAGTGCACAAGGGTTCCTTTTTCTCCACATTCTCACCAACACTTGATATTTCTTCTCTTTTTAATAATAATCATCCTAACAGGTATGAGGTGATATCACACAGTGGTTTTGATTCGCATTTCCCTGATGATTAGTGATATTGAGCGTCTTTTTCAGTATCTGTTCTTGAGCTCTCTGGTGAAAAGTAAAAACATACACAACTTTTATGTCATAGAGTCATAAATAAAATAATAACAGCTAAGATGAATTAACTCTCTGCTATGAGATTTGTTTGGATTTCCTCATTCAGTATTAGAACTCCGTGCAATAAGTGCTGTTGTCATCTCCATTTCACTGAAGAAGACACTGAGGCTGCCAGGTAACAGAGAAGAAATTGCTACCACGGACACACAGTGGGGCAGCTGAGAGCTAGAATTCAAACCAGACCGTCCAGCTCCAGAGCCAGCTCAGAAATGATACGCAGACACTGAATGGACCAGTTAGGATGAGAGAGAAAAGAGAAATGCGAGAAGAAAGCCCAGGACTGAGTCAGGTAGAGAAGAAATGTGCAAAGGAATGGCCCAAAGTACAGGTGGAAAACCCAGAGAGACAAGCGTCATGAAATCCAAGAGAGAAGGACTAGGTAGGATGAGCACAGAAAGTAGTTTCTCAGACTTGGCATCATGGCTGCACTATTGACATGTATGGCCAGATAATTCCATGTTGTGGGGGTCGTCCTGTGCGTTGCGGAATGTGCAGCAGCATCCTTGGCCTCCACCTGCTAGATGCCAGTAGCACCCCTCCCCCGAGGTGTGACAACCAAAAATGTTTCCAGATGTTGCCAAATGTCTCCTGAGGGACAAAAGTACTCCAAGTTGAGAGCTACTGCTCTGGAGAGTGGTGGGGCAGTAGCTAGACTGTAGTAAGTAGAGGGAACAACGGGAAGTGAGGGAGAGGGGAAAGCTCGAAATGAGGGGAAAGCTGGAGGTGGGAGGCAGGGCCAAGGGAGTTATATATTGTTGTTGTTGTTGTTGTTGTTTTGAGGAAGATTAGCCCTGAGCTAACATCTGCTGCCAATCCTCCTCTTTTTGCTGAGGAAGACTGGCCCTAAGCTAACATCCATGCCCATCTTCCTCTACTTCAATGTGGGACGCCTACCACAGCGTGGCCTTCTGAGCAGTGCCATGTCCGCACCCGGGATCCGAACTGGCGAACCCCGGGCTGCCGAAGTGGAAACATGCAAACTTAACCACTGTGCCACCGGGCTGGCCCCCTACTGTTGCTTTTTTTAAAAACTCGTATATATATGCTAATTTTATATATATGTATGTATGTATATATGTACATACATTTACACATACACCTATATGAAAGCTTAAAAACTCTCATCATATCTATATACATATATATAGGTAGAAATGAGACATAAAAAACTATTTGTATGTATATACACACATATGAGAGACAGCAGAGGTGTACAGATGATGGCAATGACCCAGGAGAGAGAGGAAATTTGCTGATGAAGGATAGAGGGAGAGAGAAACGGTAGATGTGATTTTCTTAGATAGGCAAGAATACGATCCAGGCCACAAGTGGAGGGATTTGCCTTTGGAAAGAGTAGAGACACTTACTCCACTGTAAGAGAAAAAAGAGAGGCCTGATGCAGAAGTAGATGTAGGAAGGTGCGTACATTTGGTGGTGGCAAGAGGAGGGAGTTCCCATCTGTTGGCTTCTATTTTCCCAAGCAAGCATGTGGCTTGGTCAGCAACAGAGCTGGGATGGAGAGTCAGGAGGAGGAGGGAGGCACCAAATCCCTGTACGGGAGCAAAGCAAGCTAAAAGCAGAAGAGGGTAGGATCGTAGGCAGTGTTGATAGCCCATTTGCAGTCTGAGGCCAGGAATTTGAAATGCAGCCAGCTTGTGTGGTGTGAGGACTTTCTCCAGCAACTTCATCTGTGCTGGGGGACTGCGAGGAACAGGCGGATGAAGCCTCGGTGCCTGGCAGCAGCTCCTCCAGGCAGCCTGTAGGAGCGGGGTCCCCAACGTTTGGTTGCTCTTCCTTCAGCTGGAGGGAAATGCGGGGGTGTCTGTGCAACTTTAAGATCTTGAACTGGTGGGAGGTGGGGCACAGCACTGTCTCATCCCCAGGGGCAGATGCACAAATCTCCCAGACCGTGCCCACTTCCCAAGTCCACGCTCTCTGTGCATGCACCTGTGGGCCCCGTCTATCTCACCAAGCTGTAACCAAAGTCCGCTGACCCTCTATATTCTGCCAATGTATGTCACTGTTCCTCTGCAAGTCACGCCTGTCTCCCACTCCCAATGACACCATCCCTTGGGCTCCTGTCCCCAGCCCCAGAGAGAGGGCAGCAAGCAGGAGGAATGATTCCAGGTAGGAATAAACATGCAAAATTCCAGGCATTATGATCTGCTCATCTTAAAATGAGGCAAGTCCTCAACTAGACATGAGGTAAAAGGAAATTTTAATGAGAGGAATTTCAATTCACCCCAACACCTCCTCCTAGAATCTATCCATCGTCTCCTAGAGAACTTTAATAAGAGCAAGAGAGATACCCAGAAGTCTGAAGCACAGATCGCTTCACTGGAGCCAGAAAGTCAAATTAGAAAAACAACCTCTAGCGGTTTATTTTGACTTGACTCAAGAATGCTTCAATAAGCAAACTATAAGATTTCTGTGGTATTTGGAACATCCCTAAAGTATTAGGGCCCTCTCTAGCCAGGGAGTGGATGGTTTTCAATGTCCTGGTGGAAATGTTATATCATGGCAGGGGCATCAGGAACATTGGCTTTCTGAGGGTCTCCACAGTGGGACTGCTGACCAAGCCACCGCTCAGTGGCAGCCTGACATCATTCAGGGGTTCTCAAATGTGAATGTGCATCAGCATCCCTGATTCTGTGCCCCACCACCAGAGTTCTTGACTCAGGAGGCCTAGGCAATTGGCATTTCTTAGCTCCCAGGGGATGCTGATGCTGCTGGTCCAGGAACCACATTTTATGACCACTGGTGGAAGAAGACAGGTGGTGTCCTAGTGAGTTGAAATCCTCGTTCCATCAAACTCTGGAAGCCTGGGCAAGTTACTTCACTGCTCATTGATAAGATGGGGATCATCCTGCAAACCTTGAGAGCTTGTTTTGAAAATCAGAGAGAACCGATGTCAAGTCCAAGGCCCTAAGTAGGCACTCAGTAAAAGAAAGTGGCAGCTATTTTTATCACTGTTCTAACCCACCTCCAGAACTCATCGCTATTTGGATCAGGGATTCAAGGCAAGCATCGACTTGGCCTCTGAAGTCGTGAGGAGGTTACTGAATCTGTAATCTCTCCACCCTCTCTTCCTCCTCTTCTGAACATCCAGGCACCAAAATAGCCCCCAACACCCACCGATGCACTCCCAGCAATGACATTTCCAAGCGGAGGAGATAACTGATCACTTTCAAATTTTATAATATTTTAAGTACATTATCTTTAAAATCTAGGTCAGGATGAGAAATGAACTTGGGCTCGCAGAATGCTCGAGCTGAGAGGAAACTTCAAAACCATCTAATTTTCTCCTTAAAGGTGAGGAAGTCAAAGGTGAGGAAGCTGAGACCCAGAGAGGGGAGGCGACTTGCCGAAGGTGGCACAGCAAGTGAAATGACAGGTGCAGACCTGGAAACCACCTGTGCTGCCTGCCAGCCCTGGGCTGTCTATCACATCCTGATTCTCAGCCTGGGAGTTAAGGGTCGGGGTCGGGGGGAAGAGGAAGTCATTGAAAAAACAGCTCAACCAACCAAAAATGTTAAGCTTTCATAAACAAAATCGCAAATCCCCTGAGCTGGTGGGGAGACCCAGAACTTCTGAGTAAGAATGATTCTCATCCTAAGGCAACACCACTCTGGGAGGACAGATCAGAATGCCTGAGGAAAGAAGGGAGATTTTTATGCATATCAGTGAAGGGCACATGTTAAAATGCGCTTGGAAACACTGACCGCACACCATATCACCTCCCTTCTTAATCTGTCATGCTCTTTGGGAGGTCAGAAGGTAGACAGTTTCTTTGCCTCAGTTCTTCTAAAGCTACTTCTGGCTTCAAGCAGTCTCCTTTCTACTCTTCATCTTCTCTCATTCTCCTCTAACATTACACCCCAAACGCCAAGAGTGGTTGCCCCGTGCCCAGGGCAGAACAGACATCTTTTATTTAACTGATAAAGATGAATAAGCTAAAGACCTATTTGCGTTAAATTTTCTCTTATTCCATTATTTTCCACTGTGGAAGCAGCTAGTATTTGCAGGAGCCTATTCACCAAGCGCTCTTTAACTGCTGCGGTGGATACAAAGATGGTCCCTTGCCATCAGTCACAAGCATGAAGTGCGCGTCCTAGTGCCTGGTGGCCACCGGGTGGATGATCAGCAAGATGGGCACTCCCCCTGCCCTTGCAGAACGGCCAAGCTGCCTTCTCAGAAATGATGGCTTTTCGCAAGTGGACAGCTATGGCCAGGATGTGACAAGCTGGAGCTGGCTCATACAAACTTATAGGAGCCGATTGATTAGTTTTCAGGGATTTTGTGAGCTGGTGATTAAACACAGGCATCATTAAAAATTAAATTATATAAACTTACAATTAAATAAATTACATAAGACAAAGGTGACACACACTCAAAACTCATCACTTCCTAATCATTTTAAGATGTTTTACTCTGATCTATGCTCTTGACGTTATTTACATCTATACGGTAGAAAGGCTACATAATGGTGCACTGGTGGGCACTTCCCAACGCTACTTCAGTCATCAGGTCAGTAGCTTGACATTGACCGTGGAGGGAGTATTTACGTCACAGAAATCAGGGAATGCTACAAACCAGGGCTTTTTCTTTTTCTGTTTTTTTCCTAGAGAGCTGGTTGTTAAACATTTACTAGCACGCCACTGCATACAAGGGACATAGTGTGAAGCAGAAGAACCAAATGAGTAATTAAGAACATTTCAGCGGGTGGCTCCGAAATGGCCCTTGAATGCTAAGTAGAGAGATGGGGTGAGGGTAATGATGGAGCACATCTGTCTACATGACTGTCTTAAAGGGATTGCCAACGTTGAATTATTTTTGGAGGGAAAGATGAGGCTATTTTAAAAAATAATCGCTTTATTGAGATATAATTCACATACTTATACAATTGCCTATTAGAAGTGTACACTTCAACCATTTTTACTATATTCAGAGTTGTGCAACCATCACCACAGTCAATTTTAGAACATTTTCATCATCCCAAAAGGAAAACCCCATACCCTTTAGCAGTCACTCCCCATTTCCCCATAACTCCCTTTCTCCCTACTCTAGCCCTAGGCAACCCGTAATCTACTTTCTGCCTCTATAGATTTAAGACTCTTTTTAAGCCGACACAGAAACCAGAATTTGTGAGTTAATCTGGGAGAGTGTTTCGTGGGTAGCATGCCCTGTGCCAGTCCGGCAATTTTTCCAATTTTCCCAGTGCGAGCTCCGTAAAATTGCCTCCTGACTGTCACCGACCCACCTCCTCCCAGTGGGCCAGCTGGTTTCCCTGGGAAGGCCCAAGGGGAAAAGTTCATACAGGTGAGCTGAGTTGTCATTAGAGCTAGCCCCAGGTTAAAGGTACAAGCTGCAATCTTGATGGCTGAGGAATTCAGAGAAACAAGCCAGAGAGGCAGCAGCCTGAGTGTGGGTGTGGACCCAGAGCATTCCAAGGGCAGACAAGCCTCTCTGGAGATCTATGCTGTGGTCAGTCCCTAGGCATTTCTGAGAAAGCCCTGAGCCCGTGCGCTACATATACTGTTCCACCATTGACTTGGTGGCCCTAAGAGGAGTGGAGAGAGGGTCTCATTCCCCAATTTTCAGCAATGCATCCCTCCACTCATTCAGTTGAACACTTATGCAGTATAACTTGAGGGCATGATGAAGACCCCACCTATCTCAATGTATGCCCACCACCAGCCCATAATAGCACCTGAAATCCCTGTCATTCCTCTGAGTTACACCATTATTCCCAGAGGCCACAGGTGACATTCTTGCGATGAGGGGTGGGTGGGGTGGAAGGACACTAGCACCTGTAGATATACCGGCTCAGGTTAGAGTCCCAGGCCAGCAAGGTTTCACCTTGGGAAGCGGGGACTGGAGCCTGCGTGCAGTGGGACATTGAGATGCGAAGTTTAGATTGAGGCAGTAGTGATAGTTCTAGATTATAAAGATAAGAGGGTGTGTTTTGCAGAAATGTGTGCCCAGATGAGAAGCTGGGGGAGGGGGCGGGGTGAATCAAGGGAGAGTACCATTCAAAAGATGTAGAAAGGAGAGGGCCCAACATTTAGGGGAAAATCTGGGGTGTTTGCTCCTATCTGGTCCCTTCAGCCACCCTTTTTTCTCCCCCTATTTGCATAGTCTTCTCTCCTCTCATCCCACACTACAAATGATTGCAAGTCTTTGTTCTTTGCCTTTGTTCTCCAGCTGTCGCTACATTTCTGAACTGAATAAAGCGTCTTTTTCGAAATCCACAAAAGAAATTGATTGAACTGTGAGTATTTTTTTTAAGAGGCTTGACTCCATTAGGAAAAAAACACTCCCTTGGCAAAGAAAGACCGCAGAGTGTATCTAATAGTCACTTTCCTTCATGCACAAAGATGTAGCGACAAGCACACTCTTACCGGCCCCTGGCCTTCTGTGGCCGGAGGTGAGACAAGTAAGTGCAGGCCAGAAGTAGAGCTGCACCCATGAGGACCCTGAGAACCGGCCCTCCTCCGCCTCGTGCCCTCCAGGAAACAGCATTTCCCAACCACATCTCTTGGCAGCTCTTCTTAGCAATAATCACTGTTTTCATGAGACTACGGGAAGCAGTTCTAGAAGGCAGGACCGCCAAGGAATGACGTCTGCTCTGTTGCTGCTGAGAAGAAAAACGAGCCTGTGTCTGGTTTGCTTTCAGGGCCAAAGTAATTGGCAAAAGAGCTGGAGGGGGATTTCTCTTGGGTGCTGTCTCAGGACGGGAGAAGATGGCTAGAGTTTCGTGGGATGAGGAGAGGTGACCTGCTGGTGTTTTACACTGCCTAGACCCAAGGCTCAAGGTGAACAGGCTCCCTTCATTAATCACAGGTTGTGGTGGATCCTCATACAACATTACATGTCCTTTATATCAATGTCACATGGGCCAGAGGACAGCCCAGTCTCATGAGACCACGGTTTGAACTCTCACTCCAGGCCTGAGGAAATTCCAAAGTGCTCCCACCTGTGTCTACATGCTCCCAGGAGGCTCTTTCCGAATGGTCACCTTGCCTCTGGGACCCTGTTTCCATGTGGGCTATTGTTGCTATTTTTGTTTTAAACTGTGGTAAAATACACATCACATAAAATTTACCACTTTTAAAGCATACAGTTCAGTGGTATCAAGTATATGGACAATGTTGTGCAACCACCAGCATTATCTAGTTCCAGAATTTTCCATCACTCCACATGAAAACCTCATAACTATTTGGCAGCCACTCCCCATTCCTCTCCTCCTCACAGCTCCTGGCAACCACTAGTCTGCTTTCTTTCTCTATGGATTTGCTTATTCTGTATATTTCATATGAGTGGAATCACAGGATACGTAGCCTTTTGTGTCTGACTTCTTTCATTTAGCATAATGCTTCAAGGTCCATCCATGTTGTAGCTGTGTGTCAGTCCTTCACTCCTTTTCATGGCTGAATAACTTTCCATCATAAGGATATACCATATTTTGTTTATCTGTTGTTGCAAATGCAAAGCTTGACCCCTTCCTCCATTTCCATAAGGACCTTCACTCACCGTTTCCTCATGAGGATGATGACACTTCACAGCATTCTGTGAGGGTTAAATCACATACAATAGGTAAAGTGACCAAAAGCACCTAGTACTTAGTGCTCAGTAGTATATTATTAATATTATCATTATGATTATATGAATTCCTCCTAATCCTTTTTCTGTTGTATCCATCCATTTGTTTCACAAAATATCTTTAATGCAATCAGGGTTTGATAGCAATAGAGAGAAGATGCCTGAATTACCTAATTGCAAGGATTGTGTCGAATGTATACCCCAGTGGTTCCCAATCTGGAGGCCATGAAGCTCTGGGGTCTCTGCTATACAGTTACAGCCAGGAGTTCTTGAACCACACTTGCAGCAAGCATTCTCCAGTACTCAGCGGCCACTCTGACTCTCCTGCATATATAGACATGACTATTTCTCAAATGTATGTAGTTGCTGTTGGAATGAATAAAAGATAATTCATGCAAAAGCCTTTATCATCATGTGTCTTCTCAATGTAGCAATACTCATAATACCACTCACTCCATGGGGAGGTCTTGAGAAGATTAGAAACCACTAGCACACAGCAAAACCAAAAGACACCAAAGCATTTCAACTGAGTATGGAAATCAAACCATTGACAAGAGTTGATTGAACATCTACTTTGAATTCGGCATGATCCTAAGCACCACGGTGGGGGAGTGGGGATATGAATAAGCAGGAGGTAGTGTCTGTCCTGCACACTCTGTAACTGAGAAGACCAGATCCATGGGCCAGTGCAATTGTAAAGAATATGTCTGTAGGAGAGCAACTGTTAAATTAGTCATATGGATAATAAATGAAATCAGTGTGGGCTGAAGTCCTCAAGAAAGGCTTCAATGAAAAGACAGGCAAAGGTGAAAAGGGGCGGGGGGCTCCAGGCAGGTAGAGACAGGAGTGAGTAAGGAGAATAGGAGATTAGATATTGGCCTGCCTGGCGCCCATGGTTTGATTTGGGAGACATGGTCAATTTCCATGGGTAGGAGGCCAGAGGACAGAGCACCAGAGTTGCAAGGGTGACTGATGGGCAGCTAAAAGGCACTGAAGTTTTATAGCAAAAGAGGGTTGAATGAAAGCCGAGTCTCAGGAAACAGCCTGGCTGAAGTTGGAGAACCTGGAGCCAGGGATGGGTTCAGGGGACTCAGGGACATTTATTCCAGGCTACAGTTATACAGGGACTCCACCAGGGATGGAACAGGGGTCTATACCCATACTGGTTGCTTATGACAAGACAGGGTGTCTTTGGCTTCTATACCAACGGTCTTCTGCCCCAGATCTACAAATTGGAATTGCCCAGACAGGTGATGGACTTTGCCCATTTGCATTGTTTCCAAGTTCAGGAAAAGGCCCCTAACCTCTGGGAATGGACAAATGGACTGGAAATTTGTGAAGCCGGTTTTATAGCCATCTTCCCACAGTCAACACTCCTTAAAGCAATAGTCCTTCATGTGGTAACGTCCACACTGGCCACACCTTCCTCCCACTCTTGTGGAGGACAAAGGGTGGAGGACTAAGAGGCCAGGATGTTTAGTGAAGCCAGAGTAATTAGTGGATTTACACCTGAGGATGCAGCCTCTGGGACTAACCTTGAACAGTCCCTGACAACTCCCCCTAACTGGCCCTGGAGGATGGAGCCACAATAAGGCCATCCTCCTTATTGTGTACCTTTCCTGCGATTCTGAAGAGGACAGCATAGAAGAGACAGCCTGGCTCCACAAGAAGGTGTGGGTATCTCCCTCTTCCCACCTATCTGGGAAAACTGACCTGTGTGATTGCTCAAATGGCACCAGATGGGGTTGCGAGGGTTGAGGCAGGCACCTCATGGCCACCAGTGGACTCTTCTTGACATCAACAAGCTCCCGCCAGTGGCTCCTAGTTTCCTAACAAGGCCAGGTTTCCCCCAGAGCCTAGGCAGGCAATACTGCCCAACCCTCAGGAACTCCTTGTCACTCTCAGCTCAGATGAGGAGTGATGTCATGGTCAAAGTAGCCTGGGAGGGAAGGTTTTAAGAAAATCACAAGCCAGTGGTAGCTCAGGAGGCAGCGGCATCTGCAATAGGAGAGCAGGGCCTGTGGGGACAACATGCCTGTCATCCAAGAAGTTCCCTCCCCCTCTGCTTTTTTGGTTGAGGAAACCAAGGCCCAGGGAGAATAACTGGTCCTTACTGAGCTCCACGGCCAGAACAGAAACCAGTCCAGTTCCCAATCGCGGGGTACCACCCAACAACTTGATGGAATTGGAATGAGGTTTTCCTCTGCATGGTGTAGTGAAAGCGAAGCCAGGCAGTGTGAAGGGAGGAACAGCTGCCTGTGCACACGGTTCTGCAGCTGCCAGCTGGACACCTACACCATCAGGGATTCCCTCCATCTTCAGGGCCCCCCGCCTGTTCCATCTCCACGCTGGACAGGTTGATTTTCCCCATCTTCGGAATAGTGGGTTATAAGAAGGGCCAACAGAGGTCTTGATCTGCCCAGGACCATCCCAGGTTACATCTCTTGTCCCAGAGTAATTATAAATAGTGACTTCTTTCATTCTCAAATTGTCCTGGTTTGGACAAATTACTTGGTCTTCCTAGTTATGATGGACAGACTTACATAAAGCATGCAAAGTAGCTTAAGCAAAGAGAGGATTTTATTGTCAGAACCACAGGCCAGCTAGATGCAGGGGGAACCAGGGACTCACATCCCGTGTAGCCCCTCGCTATCTCTCCTCCCTGCTTCTTTCCACTCTCTTTTCTCTCTGCACTATCATCCTTGTCTTCATGACAGAGCAGCCAGCACCTCCTGAGTTGCACATTTGATGGCTTCCATCACCAGAGGGACACCGACTTGCTCAGTTGCAAGCCCAAAAACATCCTCAGGAAGGTACTTACGGCCCCACTGTGGGCAAGAGGGCTTGGTGGCCTCATAACCTTGCATCTCTCTTGTGAACCAGAGAGAGAATAGAGGAAGAGGCAGATTTCAGAAGGCTGAAGGGTGTAGAATAGACAATCCCTTCAGTGTCCAATACAGTCAACATCAAACACTTATGGAGTGACCCCTGTGGCATTTATCTGACTACTTGGTTGTTATTTATGTACCTGAGAGGAATTATATTCCTCCTCAGTTCCCACAAAGAGATATCCTTCACCTCTGTCAGGGTGGGAGATGGAGCTGGCCTTGGAGCAGGAGAGGGAGGGAAGATTCCTTGCTTGGGAGGGCGGGGTTCCAGGAAAGATGCTGGTTCTCAGAACGCATGTGGCTTTAGGTTGGAAGCTCTCTACCCCTCAGGGTATGCCTATGTGTGTCTGTGTGTGTGTGTCTGTCTGTCTGTCTGTATCCACAGGGCTTGAGGCACTGGGAGCCAAGGTCCACTATGGCCTGTAGCATCCCCAACTGAAGGTGACCCTATGGAAAAGAGGCCTCTTCTTCCCCTTCCTCTCTCCCTGACCACAGCCCACCTCTCTGTCCCAGAAGCGCTTTTCTCCTTGGACGAGCTCTGCCCCTGGCTCCCGTGTCAGCAGAGGCATTGCTGGCAGCCCCAGCAACAATAGCAGGTGGAGAACACAACCCTCCATGGAGCTCCTCAGCTCCTCTGACTTTCCCTGCGAGAGGCAGGGTCTGCAGGACTGCCCGCAGGGACGGAGTAGGGTCCCTGGGGTTGTGGGACTTATTGCGAGTGAAGGATGTGCCCCAAGAAGGGAAGAAATGCATTCTAAAAATAGCGGTGTGGGGGCTCAGAAGCCTATTCAAACTGTCATCTTATTAAGTACTCCCTGGAGACGTGAAGCAGAACATAATGCTCTGAATTACTATTTATTTCACTTTTCACGTGTCTTTAACTGTAAATTCCTTGAGGGCAGGGTCTTTGTTTTCTACTTTGTTGTAACTCGAGAGCTGGAAACAGTGCTTGGCGCATAGACTAAATTCTCAGTAATTACTTGCAATTCCCAGTGGGGCCCTGTTCTCTCTGGCTTCCTGCTCGCCTTCTCTGCCTGGAACATCTTCCTCTGGCATTTTGCCTGCCTAACACTCCCTCATCCTTGGAGACCCCACTCAGCTGTCCTCTCTCTAAGATGCCTTCCCTGACCCCCAGGCAGGGGCAGAGGCCCCTCCCCTGTGCGGTTTGGAGGCACAGATCCCACTGTGCTGTTGTGGCAGATGGTAGGTCTATCTCCCAGCACCAGGCAGAGGGCTTCTGGAGGGCAACACAATTCCCGGCACACAGTACGTGATCAATAAATGTTTTTTTGAATGGACAAAGATGATTTTGTAAGCAATGGTGGATTCCAGGCACAGATCAGATGAATAAGACATTGGCCTAGTCCCTTGAACTTCTTTTGGGCTTGACTTTCTCACTCTGTGACAAGGAGACCAGGTGACAAGATCAGCTTACATCAATATTGTAGCAAATTGCTAGACTCCCTCTGTGCCTCTGACTTGCAAAGGTGGTTCCCATGAGCTGCAGCAGCCTGTAGGTACAGACCTGTTTTGGACGCTGGGGTCTGCTCTTGGTTGGAGGGAAATTTGAGGAAGCCTAGGTTCTTTCTTTCTTTAAAAATGTTTACTGAGTGTTATGAACTGAATGTTGCACCCCCTCCCCACAAATTCATACCTTGGAGATGGGGCTTTGGGGAAGTAATTACGTTTAGATAGACTCATGTGGGTGGAGCCCTGGTCTGACAGGATAAGTGTCCTTATAAGAAGAGACACCAGAAAGCTTGATCTCTCTCTCTACCTTATGAGGACACAGCAACAAGTTGACCACTACAGGCCAGGAAAGGGGCCCTCACCCAAACCCAACCATGCCAGCACCCTAATCTCAGACTTCCAGCCTCCAGAACTATGAGAAAATAAATCTCTTGTTTAAGCCCCCCAGTCTATGGTATTTTGTTATGGTAGCTCGAGCTGACTCAGATACTGAATGCCTTGGCCTCTTGGGCCACCCAATCTGATGGGGGATCTGACAAGTATAAAATAGTGACCCATTAGAGCTATGGGCACTGCACTATGGGGCCTAGAGAGCGGGCAGTTAGCTCTACCAGGGAAGGGACAGAATACATGGGTGGGCATCACAGGAGTGGCCTTTGAACTGGCCCTTGAAGAGAAGCAGGAGTTTCCCAGGCAGAGACGGGGAGGGAGGACCCCCATGGGTGAAGATGCTAAGGGGTGAGATTTCATGACCTATTTAGGAGAAAGATCAATTTTCAGCTCTCTTAACATTTAAAAACCACATCCTAGCCTTCCTGATAAACACAAAATCTCAAGCACTCCCTCCACAATATTTGACACAAAAAAATTAAATATTATGAGTATAGAACAAAGCAAAGCTAGTGGAGAAGCATTGCTTTGATGTGCTTTCAATCTGCACATTCTTACTCCCACCCCCAATTCCAATATATCCCCCTGTGATGCTCTTCTCATCCACCATATTGGAAATCAGTCTATTGGTTTGCATGCAGGGGCAGTGAAGGTAAGGCTTATAAATAGGGAAGCAGCATAGTGAGATTCAGGAGGACCACTTGGTGGCAGGGTGGGATAGAGACTGGGGCAGACAGAGCAGTTATCACCATGGTAATTGTCTTAGGGGCTGAACATTAGTGCTGGGGGTTGGGGGGTTGGAGAGGAAGAGACAGATTAGAGATGATGATGGAGGGAAGGACGGTGAAGGCTTGGAACTGAATGGATGCGAGGCACGCAGGAGCTCAGGGCCTTGGCCCAGGCAGCACCACTCATTCATTCAACAATATGTATTGCTAGTCCTACTGTGTGCCAGGGACCGTGCTAAGCCCTGGGGAATACAGCAAAAACAGCACCAGGAAGCCCCCTGTTTGCACGGAACTTGCACTCTAGAAGGGGGAAAACAAGCAAACAGCAAATAAGCAAATAAGTAAATGAACAAGATCATTTTAGATAGTGGTCCATGCTATGAAGACAATACATTGCAGTGATGAGATGGAGAGTGAGGGAGGTGGGGCAGGGTGAAAGGAGATTGGGGGTCATGGAAGTGACTCTAAGAAGTGACAGCTGAGCAGAACCCCGAACAATGCTTCAGCAGTGAGCTGTGGGCAGACCCGGAGGCAGGGCACCCAAGGCCCCAAGGTGGAACACATATTTCTTAAATGTTACAAAAACTTTTTAAAGAAAAACATCAATTGGCATCCCTGTTCTCAAGCTGATGCAGAAGCAAGGAGACATCCGCATTCTCCAGGAGGAACTTCAAGGAGCAATTTCTCCTCCTCCTTCTACTCTTGCTTACCCACAGTAGGACATCTGGGTTAAGGCCTGGAGACTCACTCTTTTCTGGGTCTTTCTCTCTTTGTTCTGTAAGTGTGAGGCAGACCACAACCCTCAATGTGGTGAAGGTGTAAATGTGCTCAGAGCAGGCCACAAATAAGGCTCTCTCCCCGATACTGTTCCCCACACGTAGATTTGGGGTTGAAAGTGGGGATGGGGCACGCAAGGGCTGCAGACCTCTCTGAGCAAAAGACATACGACCTCTGTCTCCAGAAAAGTTAACCAAAGGCCGGTGTTGGGGACAAGGAAGCCTATACTGAACGTGAACTCTATTGGGATCCCCCGGGGACGTTAAAAACAAAAAACACAGAAGAAAAGTACTGGAAGAAAAAATTCCAAAATAGTAGCAGAAGTTGCTCCTAGATAGTTGGATAAAAGGTGATTTTTTTCCCCACTTCTTTAGAACTTCACCATACTCTCCGGTTTTCTTCAGAAAACATGTTTTACTTTGACGATCAAAAACCAAAACCGAAAAATGTCCCAAACCTAAAAACTTCAGTGTGGCATAGTTCTTGCTTATTTGGGGCTGCCACATCCTCCAGGGTACAAGACCGCCTCCTTTTCGAACAACTTCAATCCTAGTTGTTGAGGTTGATCTGGTGTTTTCAAAAAGAGGCACATGCTTGTTGACCGAAAGACAGGCTGACCAATTCAGTGAATGAATAAATGAAAGGACAGAGGGACAAAGGGACTCAAAGGAAAAGACCCACTGGGGCAAAACCCTTTCCTTCTCCCCCCATGTAGTAACCTCACCATAAAAAGTTAGGTTCTAACACCACAAGCTTTCATTTTCAGGATAAAAGAAGATGACCAAGTTCTTTGAAAATAAATGTAGGTCAAAGTTATTAAATTCAGCTTTTGAGGAGAACTCAATTTTATTGCTCATTAGCATACCATTCAAAGTAGCCTTTATTGACATTGATATTGCCTCTAAAAATAATTAAAACAAAATAGCTTAGTCTTTTAAGGCACATCAATGTTTATTGCACCCGGAAGACACTGGTAGCAGGGTCTGTTTTGCAGGGTGGCTTGTGTTATTAAAAATAAATTTATTTTACTCCGCCATCAGTGATTTCCCAGCTCCTCTGGGGTCGCCCAGGCCTCACGGCCTGGCATGTGACTCCCTCCCCGACTGCAGCCTCATGGCTCTGGGACACTGGGCATTTGCAGTCCCCAGAACTCCCGGGTCTGCTGCGTTGTGCCTTTTTGTTTTTGCTCTCACTGCTCCCTCTGCCTGGAATGTGTACTCTGTCCATTGCCCACGCCCACTCATCTTTTAATACTTAAGTATCACCATCCGCTTGAACCCCCCTCCCAGTGAGTTTGAGCACTCACCCTTTTTCACCAACACCAGCTTCTAAACAGGCTCCTATCAGAACCTCCAAGACACCGTTGTATACTCTTGTTTTCATGTCTGTCTTCTCTTGCCCAGACATGAGCTTCTTAAGTGCAAGCACTGTTTGTGATTCATCTTTACAACCCCTGTGACCCCGCCCCACACAAAGGGCTCAGGAAAGACTGTGGAATGAGGGGGCAAACCAACCACCAGGCTAACACTGACTGCTTCTTTGGTGGTAGCAAGAATTGACTTAAAAGAGGATAATACAAGATGCATTTGGTCAGGAGTAAGGGGCAGCCCTCGCTCCGTTTCCTCTTCTCCTAGTTGTTTCCCACAGTCAGCCAGCTCCAAAATCAGGCCATCCTATTTCTGAGAATCACTGAATTGTCTCCCAATTAGTGCCTCTGCCACCTGACTCTGTATCCTGATGAGTCACCCTAATCACCCCTGGTCTGTCCTGCGCACACCTCAGGGGTGGTGAGAGCTATCACCTGAGGACGCCAAAAGAAAAGTTTAGGACTTTGGTTAGCGTCCTCTTATTTTAAATTCTCATTGGTTGTACACGAATTAGGATGTTCATACCATTATTAATAACCCTTATTTAGTACTTACTAAGTTTCGGGGACTGTTCTAAGCATTTTACATAATTCACTAACTTAATCCTCACAACAATCCAACAAAATAGATACTGTTATTATCCCCAGATGATGAAACTGAGGCACAAGGGTTAGGAAATTTGTCTAATGGCATAAAACTCATAAGTGGCAGGTCTGGGATTTGAATTCAGGCAGTTTGACTTCATAGCTCTAACTCTACTCACGGCCCTGACTACGCTATTTGTATATATTAGTAGTGTGGCGCACAATATATATCAACAATATGTATGTATAGGACATGCATGCCCCCAATTTTTATTGGTGAGAGTGTGCAACAAAAAAAAATTACACCCCATGACTTTTTTCAATCACTGACTATGCCAGGGGTTGGCAAAATTTTTCTGTAAAGGGCCAGATAGTAAATATTTTAGGTTCTGTAGGCCAAGAAGCAAAATCAAGGATATGATATACTCATATAAAAAGAGAGAACACAAATTTTCACAAATTTTTATTGATGAAATCAAAGTATAATGATAATCGAATTTAATATTTTGTCATGTTGGTCTGCTAATGAGAAGAATGGAATTCTTTTCCATGGGATAACATTTCAAACTTACGTGGGGTTCAGAGTGAGTGTTTCCTATCACCAGATCAATTGTGAATATTCACCTATAAAAACTGTCATGGCCCCAAAACAGACAGCAGATTTGGCCTGCAGTTTGCTGACCCCTGGACTATGCCATTATTGCCCAAATTAGGGCAAACTCCTCCACAATATAATCCTACATATCTTTCCAGCTTTGACCGTTGCTGTGCCCCTGATGAATTTTCTTTCCATCCAACTGGAATACTGGTATTCCTTGGACATTCTCTGGTTTACCCCGAAAGGCCTCATGGTCCAACAGAACAAGCCAAAGTCAAGAAGATCTGGGTTCAAATTTCGGTTCTGTCACTTTACAGCTCTACGCCTTTGAGCAAGAGATTTAACCACTCCATGCCTCGGTTTCCCCACCTGTAGTCTTAACATGCTGTGGGCAAAGATGAGTCACCAGTTTCCCTGGTGCTCATCTCCACTTTCTCATATAGGGCTCTTGGCCCCCATTAAAGCCTCCCTCAGTGACTTCTTGGGGTCCCACCAGTGTAAGTCCATGCCTGCTGGACATCATCATTGCCCAGCCAGGCACCATGGGCTCTGCTGGTGCTGTCATGGCTTCATCAGGTGCCATCACTGATGCCCTTGGTCCAGATCCCACCCATGACACCAGAGTGGTTGGTCAGTTGTCTGGTATGACTTGGGAGAGAGGTTGCCTTGTTTTGTCTTCAGTTCATTGTTAGGGGGGCATCAGGGCAATACTACTTATGGCCCAACATTTAAGAGAGCTTCTGGTAAAATAATCCTTCCCATGTCATCCCCCACCCTATGGAATTCAGAAAGGAGATCCCTGGGGCCTGAGCCAGGAGAAGCCTCAAAGGCCCATCCAGGAGCCTAATGTCAGAACTGTCCAGCTTCTCGGATGATCATGACGTTCTTATCAGGGAATCTCTGTGCCTGGCTAGGCTGCTGCTTCTCCCGGGATATTCACTTCAGAAGGCTCTTTAGCCCCCTGAAAACAGTCCTCTGTTGAGCTTATCTAACCCATTCTCTTGGATTTGCGGTAAGATCCATCTATTACATGTCCCAGGGTTAAGAATAAAAGCATTGACTCAATTGCAACTTGTTTGTGCATTAAATAACAGCTTAGAACGAGCATACAGAGCTCTGCTTCCACTGATACACACAGCTGAGTTCCTCCTGGATCTTTCATTCTGTGTCCTCCTGACCTGGTTCTTCTTACTCGGGATGACACACTGACAGGGCCAGTGTCCCCATATGCAGAAAACATGCACTGATTGCTTCCGGGGTTTTGCCAGGTGCAAGTGTGCATGGATTAGGCAAGGTCTGTGGCATCAATTTCCCCCTAAAGGGTGCCAGATGTGTCTGCCTGATGTGAACAGCCGCATCTCTGACAGCTGCAGATCTCACCTGTCCATAGGTTGCAGCTGCTTGCCAGCACTACACAGCTGTGCTGCATTATTTAAAGCCATGCTTCCATGTGGTCTCAGCTGGTTGGTACTGGGCAGAAGTGGATGTTCCGAGTCTGCCTCAGTCCAGTCCAGCAGAACTGCATCTGTGTTATTACCACTCCCCAATGGGAACCACTGTGCAAATACACTTTTAACGGTTGCATAATCCCTCATCATAAAAATGTGATTTATTTAACCATTCCCCTATTGCTAAGCAAGTATGTCACTTTCAAATTGTTTGCTCTTATAAAAATTGCTACAGTGAACATATTTGTACATGAATCTTTGGGTCATTCAACATGAAATGTACACAATAATGATGAAACTGAATGACAAAGCAGATATTGCCTGAGGAGTAGGTCAGAATCTCCTAACCAAAGGAAATTTAGAAGTTCCTGCTCTTCTAACAGCTGAGTTGAATTAGAACTCAGCGTGGCCTTGACACCACAGTTCTCTCTCTGTTTCCCAAAAGATTATAAGGTGTGAAGGGGATTCCCTGGGAGGAGACCAGAACATAAATAAAGTTCCTGAAGAATCAAGAGGATCCACGTCTTCCAGAAGTGCTCTTCTCATGTCCTTATTGGGATATAGGAGTCAGGATATTTCAAGGACTTCTGATGACAGGCTCACCTTCTCTTCTAACGTATCTTGTTATTTTAGGTGTCTTGTTACTTAAGCAGTTTTAATGAAATAAAATAAACTGCAGTTCATTGCATCAGATGGGATGACATCAACCCTGAAATGACTGGAAATTTCATCACAGAGTAACCTTGGGACATTTCTAAGGTTTGTTTCCTGCCTCCACCTTGTACAACCCAAATGCATTCTTAATTTCTCCACAGAGGCGTTGGTTTATTTGCGATCACAATACCACCACCTTGCACATTATCTCATTTGATTCTCGGAACAATACCCTGAAGTACAAATAGCTATTTTTATTATCCCAGTTTTATAGAGGCAGAAGCTCAGGCTCAATGATGTTAAATGGTTTCTGGTCCATTTCCCAGTCTCCACAAAGGCCTCTGGCTAAAAACTGGCCCATGTCACCAGAGTATGCAAACACAGATAGCAGCTATGCCAGCAACAAACCACTCCCTGGGGTTTGTGATCTCAGCCTCCCTCCTCACCCTCCTCAATCCCTGTATAAAGTATGCATGCGTCCTTTAGATGCACTATTGGCTCTGCCAACCAAAAGGAGGGAGCTTTCTTTGAGCAAAATGACTCGAGAGAAGAAAAGGAGAGAAACTAGCTGGTTTAGGATCTAAGAGAGGCAGTAGGGTTGGGAATGTTAAGAGAAATAGGAAATGATCGCCTGACCCACCTCCAGAGCGTCCAGGGTCAAAGAAGTACACTGCCTGGGGTTTGTCTTAACCAGGCTTCTGCGATTGGCTGGGGGTCCTGCAATGGCTTTCACTTTCTATTCCCCCCACACAATCTCATTTCACGTTCTCTCTCCCACGTGCAACATCTAGAGGCAGCAAACTAGTCGTAGCTGGCCTACAGCCACAGCTGAACTTGAATTATTGCCAATGCTTTAGATCATTACTTAATAATATCACTTAATCTGGATTTTGACGTTTCTTGAGAAAATAGGAAGATTAGGCTATGGTTGTTCAGCATCCCTGCATGGCAGCACCTGGCCACAGCTGAGGAGTGACTGCTACTTTGAATGAGGTCTGTACACCCTGCTCCCCACTCCCAGTGGCTGCTTTCCTTGACCTGTCTGGCCTATGTAAGTGTTTGAAGTTTGAAACCTTTGAAGCAGAGAATAAGATCCTAAGGCACTATTAGCACTTAAAGATGAACAAATCCATCACGTCTGTTGAAAAATAGGCCCAGATTGCTCATCCTTCTTTATCAGACCTTAACTGTGCAGTTGCCAGAACGCTGTGGTCGGTGGCAGGAACCTCAGCTTTGGAATCCGAAAAGGGGTTTGTGTCCAGGCTCTGGCATCCATTAGCTTTGTGATGCCAAGGAAGAAAAAGTCACATTCTAGATGGGTGGTTCCCCAAGTGGGGTGCAACAATCCAAGGAGTGGCAGGAGGTTTGGGGACCACTCTCTGGAGCACACATGGAGTGACATAAGGTGGGAGGAGGCTGATCTTTCTAGCTGAATTTCAGAGAAGCTCAGGATGTGACAACACCAAATGTGGCAGAGGACGTGTGACACAAGGCTGATAATAGAATTAACTGAAAGTCTGCATGTGGAACAACTGGGTCTTCCCATCTTACTCCTATCCCTGAAGCAAGGTCTCCATCATCCAGGAAAGGTACTGTCAATTTACACTCTTAAAAAAATAATAATTGACTATCTCCGGAGCAGGGGTATCAGCACATTCTAGTATTTAGGACTCCCAGGGATTTGAAGTGTTAATTAAGATTAAGAATAGAATGTAAATGTTCTTATCCTTAAAATTGCATATGGCAGAAGTTGGGAGGTAGTCACTGAAGAGAAGTTGAGGGATGCTGTTACCTTCATCTTAGAAAGTGAACAGTCAAGAGATACTATCTTTAGTTGATGGAACAAGAAATAAAGGTGTATTCGTGCAACACAGGTAGCCTACAGAAAAACAAAGAAGTTATACAACTACAGAAAGAGAAGAGGGGGTGCTGGTGAAAATGAGCTAAACCCTTCCCTTTATTATTTCACAGTTCTGTAGCTCAGAACTTGCCAGATTAAATGGGTTCCCTGCTTAGGGTCTCACAAGGCTGAAATCAAGGTGTAGGCCAGGCTGGGCTCCTATCTAGGGGGTCTGGCAAAGAACCTACTTGCAAGTTCATTCAGGCGGTTGGCAGAATTTAAGTCCTTGCAGTTGTAAGGCTGAGGGCCTGTTTTCTTGATGTTTTTTTGGCAAGGGGTTGCTCTGAGCTCCTAGAGGCTGCTCTCAGGGCCTTTCCATGTGGCCTCCTCCATCTTAAAACCAGCATCAAAATATCTCTCTTGCATTGAAACCTTCGCATGCTTCAAATCTCTGTGACTTCTGCTACCAGCCAGAAAAAACTCTCAGCTTTTAAAGTGCTCGTATGATTAGGTTAGGCCCGCCCAGATCATCTCCCAGTCTTAAAGTCAACTAATTAGTAACTTTAATTACATCTGTAAAATCCTTTTTGCTGTGTAACATAACATAATCATAGGAGTAACACCTGAGGACAAAGGTCATGGGCGCCATTTTATTGTTCTACCACACTACTCAGGAAATGACTATTCTTTTTATATGTGTTTTATGATAAAAATAACATAGAAAAGTATGAAAAAGGAAGCTTTTCAAAAACATGTCCCAAATCTCACTTTCCAGAAACAGCCATCAACATTTGGAATATGCCATCTCAGCGGGTCCTTATGCAAAGAAAGAGCAGAAAGATCAATAGACGACAGTGGGATTTTACTCTGCAAATTTCTTTTAAGTAAAATGGTTAAAATTAACCTCATAGGAAAAGAAACTGTAGTAAAATGGGAGTTGCTTAACTTTAGCTAAATGTTTCTATACCATAAAAATTCTTAAAATATCCCCTTTAAAGATAAGAAAAACTAATATAAAAATCATCAAGACGATGGAATCTCGCTTGCTCAAAAAAGCTGCAGTTCATGCATTTCATTTTTTTAGTGATTATTTCCTTGCCATTAAAGATGAGTAAAATTACATACTTATAACTCGTCCCACTGCCCTTTTCCCTCACTTCCCAATTTTTGTTAGGTATATAATTATTTTTACAGTGTAAGAGTTTCCAATGTTTACTTTTTGTTCTTTAACTATAAATTCCACAGCTGTTTAGTCTTAATTCTGTATTTAAAACAATTCAAAACTCATCTTCCATATATTTTTTTTTAAATCCTCAATTCTTGTCTTGATTCATTTTGATTCATCCCTTGGTAGACTGGATTTCAGTATAAAGAACTTTTTCAAGAAGGTGGAAACCCTGAGTCGTTTCATGCCAGAGAAAGACTGCCAATAGCCTTTATACTTAAAGGACAGCTTGGCAGAATATAAAATTCACGAGTCACACTTTCACGTTCTTAACTTTTGTAGACCTTGCTTCATTGTCATTTAATATTAAGTGTTGCTTTTGATTTTTTTATCTGGTATATTTCATTATTGATCACTCTGAACAAATTTCACCTTGACTCAGTGTGTGCTTTCTACTTGCTGACTCGAGTCCTCATTTCAGTTAAGTTTCTTCTGTTGTTCTGTCCTTCTTCAGGCATGCCAATTATTCATATATTGGATCTCTGTTGTTTATTTTCTGTAAGTATCACATTTTTATAACTTTTAACATCTCTTTGTTCTTTTCTGTATTGTTCCATTGTGTTTATAATCTGTGTTCCTTCTATTTTTGGTTGATTCTAAAGCGTCTTGCCTCTCTTTTCTTGAGCTTTGCCACTTAGTTTTATCCTCTTTTGCTGCTATATAATACCTTATTTGTACCCTTGAACATCCTCTGAGGTTTTTTTTTGTAATTTTGAAATTTCTCCACTGAGATGGAGAATTATTTGTTAAAGAGTAGCGTGGGAAGGAGGGAAAGAAGGATGTTGAGGCACTGCGAAGCTTTACTTCGGCGTGTTTCCAAATCTGTTCATTTCCTCTCCTTGAGAGAATGTCTCTTAGATTCTCAGGTGTGGGCTCTCAGGAGGTGACTGAGGCCCCCAGCAAGGCCCTCTCAGTCTAGGTTCTCTGGGTCATAATCTAGCAATTGCCTTTCCATCCCCTTCACCCTCTCATCTCCAAGAGATTCTTTAGGCTTGGAGGCCAGGTCACAGGCCATAGAAATAATTAACCATCAGCATGGTTTCTCCTTGATATCCATCTTCCCTGCTATCATCCTGGTTCTTTGCAAGAACACTTCCTGTTTCTCCTGCGGGGTCCTTGGATATGGTTACTGAAATCTAACTTTTAATCATTTGAGTACCACGTCTGCAATTTTTGCCTCATCTGCATATCACCTCTATTATAGTCAATAGTCTTCTTTGAACCAGTTTTTACTTATTTAAAAAGGATGCATATCACTATCATAAATGAAACGCCAGTATCACTTGCCACATATAGGAAGTAACTATTAAAATAAACACAATGAAAACAAAACAATGGTAGTTTGTTCTAGCTAGATAGAGTGGTCGGCTGGAAGCTGTCTGAGGTCCCTATTTTCCTGGTTAGAAAGAGAGATTAGGACAAATTAGAAATAAGTTAAAGACCATTGGCACCAAACCAAGAGTTTCTCCTTGATCACAAGTGAAAGAGAACTCCAAACGAATCACTTTTTCATTATGTTGTTTGATATAATTAAATGGCTGTCTGTGTACCACCTAAACTTATCTCCTGTACCCCTAGTAATAAAAGTCCCTTTCACCTTTGGGAAACCCCTCTCCATTCCAAGGATCAATGATTCGGTCCCTTGGGACTGTGACACAAACATCTAAGGAAGTACGTTTCTTGCTCAGGCTGGAGGCAGTGCATAGTGGCTCTCAGCATTTTAGCAATTTCAGTACAGATTTTACAGTATTTGGCAGGCATACTTCATGGTTTGTGGTTTGAGGTTTTGAGAGTTTCCTTGTTTCATTAAAACCGGGGCTTTTTCTGCGTTTTTGCTTTGTTTTCTTTTTCGTTGTTTCCGGACGATTTGGGGTGGGGGCAGGGAGGAAGGGAGTAAAATTATCTTTACTCTCTTTAACTGGATATGTATGTGATGTGCGTGCCTCCAAAGTCTCTCCCAGCTGTGCACTGGTTGGCACAGGTCCACACAGCCAGATCTCAGACCAGACCTTCTGACTCAGCCAAGTGCTCCTGATCTGCCACATTCGGAGAGTTTCTGAGCTTTGCAGGTACTATCTGGGATACCAGAGGGTAGAGTGAGAAAACTGCCTAAATGCTGCTGCCCCCTCACAGAATTTCCTTCCCATTTGTGAACTCAAGGTGTGTGTGTGCCTTCCCAGCATCCTTTCTGAGAACAGGGGCAATATGTCAACTTTAGCCGTGGATGGATGTCTTCTGGGAGTACGAACTTCACACTCCCTAACTCTGTTGCTCTCTGTATCCTGCAGCGAGTTCCTTAAATTTACTGGAGCTGTACCCGACAGTGAAGGTTCTGACCAAAACCAGAATCAAGACGTTGATAATGCTGTTTTTGACTTTTCGAAAGAAGTTCTTTCTTATCTGAGTACACATCTGAGTGTTTTAACAGAGCCAGTTAAAGGAGGGCACGATGTGGTGAGCCTCTGGTGCTTCCTAATTCTTATAAATCCAAAGGTGAGGAGCCTCCGTTCACATTGCATGAATAATGAGGTCATTAAGTCCTAGCGGCTCACTCCAAGAGAGACCCTCCCACTTTGCTTCAGCCCTCCCACCCATGATAAGGATAAGTGAGGCCACAGAGCATGGGACGACCGGATAAGGGGGTGAACAGGGAGCCCCACCCAGCAAGCCTGGTGAAAGGCAGTTTCTCAGGGGAACAGACATATTTTCAAGCTTTTTCCTCTATTACTCTTCCTGGCCTTAGCAGAACCTGACTTTCTTCTGGACGCCTTCCCTATGCCAGCCCTTTCCTGGACAGAGCCCCTCCCTACTTGTCTATCTCTCAGGGCAGGAGGGAGCAGGGATATTTTCCTCAATTCCAGCAGCTACATCCAGACCACTGTCCATTATCTCAAGCCCCTTCAACAACTTTCCCTCCTTTGACTCCAAGCCGTCCTCTCACATCACTGTCTAATCAGTGAGGCCCCTGCTTGCCAATTTTATTTGGTGTTGTCAGCCACTGATTTATAGTTTTTCTTCCTACCCCATCCAGTATCCTCACTACCTCTGAAAAGTTGCCATTGTTTCAAAACTCCAACTTGCTCTTATTTACCATCCGCTGTTCTAATGGTTGTAGCTTAGAGCTGTATAGTACAAAATTGGTTCTAGAGCATAATCCTTTGGGGAGCTTTAAAAAAAAAATCCCAAAGTCCAGGTCCTGCCCCAGACCAATTAAGTCACACTTTTCAGAGGTGGGAGTATTTTTTTTAAGTATCCCAGGTGATGCCAATGTGCAGCCAAGGTTGAGAACTGCTGTTTTCTTCATCTATGTTACCTCCAGCTCCTGGACTCCATCCTATTCTCCCAGGCTGGCAGTTTATTCCTGGCTGGGCCCCAGGGTCATGGTTTCAACCAGGTTGTTGTCCAACTACTAATCCCCAACCCCGAGGGGGAAGGTAAGTTGCTAGGGAAAGACATTTAACTCTCCTGCTTCAGAATTCCTAACTCCACCGGAGCCCCCAGTGCTCATCAGCAGTTATCCAAGCTGGCTCGCTATATTCATTTTCCACAGTGACTCTTCCAGACTGTTTCCACTATCCTCAAACCTCAAGTCCATCTCTTTCCATCTTCCCTATCACTCAGCACAGGGCATGCATCTCTGAAATAAACTCTTTGCTACACGTGTGGACATCTGAGTGTTTTTTTAACTCTCTGCAGGTGGGATCAGCTCATATGGCCTATTCCTGCTTTACTGAGATTACACCCTCAATTAGCTCCTCTTTTTATATCCATCCTGTAAATGTAGGTTTCCAACTCTCTCATTCATTCATTCATTCAGCAAACATTTATTGAAAGCCCACTTTGGGCTAGAGCCTATTCTAGATGCCAGGGATATGGAGATGAGATGACAAAGATACCCCCTCGTCTAACAAGCTGGTCCATGCCTGCCTCCAGCCCCTCCTCCCTCTCTCCCACCACAGTGAAGGACTTGGGGCCTCCTCCCATCAAAGGCAAAGCTCTCAGCAGCTCAGGCTCCCAGCCCGGCCCACTTTTTCAGATTCTCTTCATTGGTTCTCCAACCTCTCTCCATCCACCTATCCCATCACCTTTCAGATATGTTCCAGTATTCCTCATCTTAAAAAACAATTGAATAGAAAATTACCATTACAATATCACAGTCATAACTGCTGTAGGCAGCTCCACCAATGGATGTTAAAATTAGTGGTTAAAAGCGTAAGGAGAAACTGGATATTTGCATGGTCTAAAAGTATCTCACATGCCCTCCCAATAGTCATTAATTATGATGGGAAAAATAATAACTTTACAGTAGAGAAGTCTGGCAAACACCACCTTAACCAAGTGTTCAAGGTTACTATCACAAGTAATAAGAAAATAAGCTTCTTGGAGGCTGGCCCTCTGGCCCAGTGGTTAAGTTCCTGTGCTTTGCTTCAGCAGCCCGGGGTTCACCATTTCAGATCCTGGGTGCGGACCTACACACTGCTTATCAAGCCATGCTGTGGCGGCATCCCACATAGAAGAATTAGAAGGATCTGCAACTAGGATATACAACTATGTACTGGGGCTTGGAGGAGAGGAAAAAAAAAAAGAGGAAGATTGGCAACAGATGTTAGCTCAGGGCCAATCTTCCTCGCCAAAAAAAAAAAAGAAAGAAAGAAAGAAAAAGAAAAAGAAAAGAATATAAACTTCTTGTACACTTGGTACGATGAATTGACAAACAGCACATCATCTCTGTGGTACTCTTGCCAAAAATGTGTAACTTCAATTTAAACATAAGAAAACATCAGACAAACCCAAATCGAAGGACATTCTACAAAATACTTGACCAGCACCTTTCAAAAGAGTTAAGGTCATAGAAGGCAAAGAAAGACTAAGGAACTCCTACAGATTGGAGGAAGCTGTGGAGCTATGACAACTAACTGTAATGTAGGATCCTCGATTGGAGCCTGGCACAGAGAAAGGACGTGGTTGTGTTCCAATAAAATTTCATTTATGGACATTGAAATTTAAATTTCACATCATTTTCACATATCACAGTAAACTTTTTCTTTTAATTCTTTTTCAACCATTAAAAAATATAAAAACCATTTTTATGGAAAAAGTGGTGAAATCTGTCGAGTCTGTAATTTATTTAATAATTTTATTCCAACGTTCATTTCTCACTTTTGATGACTGAACTATGGTATGTAACATATTATCATCAGGGGAAGCTGATTTGGAGGGTATGTGAAAACTCTATACTGTCTTTTGCAACTCATCTGCAATTTTAAAATTATTTGAAAACAAAAAGTAAAAAACACCAAACTCTCTGGATCCCTCCAGTTAGGGCCTTCCTTCTCTATTTTCCTTCAGAGGCAAACTCCTTGAAAGATATGTCCACACATACTGTTGCTACTCCTTCACCTCTCATTTGCTCTACCAAAACTGCTTTCAATATTGTCACCAATGGCACCCAAGTTGGCAAATTCATGGGATCTTTCCAGACCTCATCTTATGTGACCTCTCAGGGCATGTGACACAGCTGACCGCTCCCTTCTTCTTGAAACACTTTGGCTTCCAAGATCTAAAACTCTCCGAGTTTTCCCCCATACCTGTGGTTCCACCTTCACAATCCAACGTCTCAATGTTGAAATTCCTTAGACTTCAGTCATGGGATCTTCTTCTCTTCCTTCTGCACATTCTCTCCCTAGGAAATCTTAGTCATACCTCTGACCTCAAATTCCATCTATATGCTAGTGATTCCTAAATTTATGTCTCCATCCTACATCTCTCTGCAGAACTCCAGACTCACATAAACACACAGATACTTAATATTGGCATTGGATGTCTCGAAATTAAACTCTCGATATTCTCTCTGATATGTGCTCTTCCTTTAACTTATCCCTCTAATTAAATGGTACCACCATCCTCTTCCATCCACCCAGTTGCTCATGTTAGAAACGGTGGTGTTATTTCAGACGCTCCTTTTTAACTCACCCACCAAATGTAATCCTACATGAAGTCCAAAATATATATCTCGAAACATTCCATTTCTTTCCATACCTACCACACCCACTACCACCTTTTGCCCGGACTGCAGTGATAACTTCCTAACTGGTTTCCCTGTATCGCCTCTTGCTCCCTTGAGCCCAGTCTCCAAATACTAACCACAGTGACCTTTTGAAATACGACCCCAATTATATCATTCCCCTGTTTAAATTCCTTCCATTGCTTCTGACTTCACACAGGAAAAACTCCAGAAATATTAATAAGGCCTAAAACACCACTTTATGATTGGGTCTCTGCCTGCCTCCCTCACCTCATCTCTTGCTGACTGTGTGATGGCCCCACTGGCTTTCTCTCAATCCCTAAAATACAATAGGCTCTTTGTCTGCCTCAGGGCTTTACATGGGCATCTTCCTAGAATTTTCTCCCCCCAACAATTCGCAGCCCCAACATCTCAGTAGCTGATGCCTAAAAAAGACTTATTTATTGCTCACATTACGGTCTGATGTAGTCAGGGTGGCTCTTCTTGAAGGGGAGACTCAGGGGTTCAGGGTTCTTCTAAACTGTGGGCACCTCCACACTCAAAATGTAGCCTTTGTAGTTGCTGTGGAAAGAGAAGAGACTGTGAGGGATTATGCATGGGGTTTTCTGGCCAGGTCTGGAAATGGCACACATCATGCCTGCCCACACCCCATTGGCCAGATCACAGTCACATGACCCTAGCCTAACTGCAAAGGAGAAAAAGGTAGTTTTCCTGTGTGTCCAGGAAGAGGAAACGAGATTGGTGAGCACCAGGCCAGTCTCTGCCACATCCTGGTTAAAACCTGCTTATCTTTAAAGAATCAGCTTAAATAATACTTCCTTAGAAAGGCCTTCATGTTCCTCCAACCTAAATTAGGCCCTCGTGATATATTCTATTGTAGCACCATATAATGTTCCTTTACAGCATGGTCACAATGGAAAGTTCACACTTCTGTGTGTGATTATTTAATATTTATTTCCATTTCTAGACAGTAGGCTCTGTGGGAGCAAGGATTGTATTTCTTTGGCTCCCACTATCCCTCGAGCATCTATCACAGTACTTAGTACATAATTGGATTAAAAGTTGTTGAGTGAACAAATGGACAATTGCACACAGTCGTTCCCTGGCTCCAAATAGCACACTACTTGTGGAGGAGAACGACGAGGAAGTAGGCAGTCATGGTTTACTGGGATAAATGTTCCAGGCAGGTAAGTCCAGGGAGCTGAGGCAACCTGAAGGGGCTGCAGCGTCTTCTCTGCTTTCTCTTCCGTGGCAGTCTAACCCAGGAATCTGCAAACTATGGCCCGCAGACCAAATCTGGTTTATTGCCTGTTTTTTTTAAGAGCTAAGAATGGTTTTCATATTTTTAAATGGTTAAAAATAATTAAAAGAAGAAGAATATATCATGACATGTGAAAATTATGTGAAATTTAATTTCAATGCCCACAAATAAAGTTTTATTGGAACACAGCCATATCCATCAGTTTACTTATTGTCTATGGCTGCTTTCACGCTACAAGAGCAAAGTTGAGTAGTTGTGAAAGAGACCATATGGTCTGCAAAGCCTAAAATATTTATTATTTGGCCCTTTACAGAAAAAGTTTGCTGACCTCTGATCTAATCCATGCTTAGTTTAAAAGGCTACTTCTATGTGAATTATGTTCAAGCGTCCATTTTTAATCCTCTCCTTTTCCCATTCTCATGTCCACTGCCAGAAATTAGGCCCTCATAAATTCTATTCTTGCAACAGCACTCTTGCCCTGCTATCTTTCTCTTCTTCCCTTCAGTCCACTCGTCTCACTAAAACCGGAGCTAACTTCTAAGAGAACAGCTTTGATACTGTAACTACTCTTTGAGGCTCCCCATCCTGCACTAAATAAAACCTGCACGGCTTAGCATGGTAGTCAAGGTTCTCCATTATCTTAACGCACCTTACTTTTTCATCTGTTATCTTTACATCATAGCTCCATCCAGCCTTATCAGTCACTTAGCACCCTCATCTTCTCTACTTCCAGGCCTATGCTCACAGCTACCATCTCTATATGAAATGTCTGCTTACGCATCCTTTAAGTTGGTTATCTCAAATATCTCCTTGCCCTAAAAGCATTCCCCATCTCCTCTACTGAGAATAATTATTGCCATCGATGTGATTCTCTAACAGTTTGTACCACTGTTTTATTTCAAATTCTGCTTTATAGTTTCCTATGTATATACACAGATTATTTCTCATGTTCTGTTGAAAGCAGCTTAGGGGAAGGGGTTCTATTCTATTATTAATCTCTGTATCCTTTCGGCGCCTAAGATGCGACTTGTACAAAATGAAAACGTCTATTCTTTGCATAAGTCCTCATGGAGAGCTGGGACTGTGAATTTTTGCACTGTCTAAGAACTACCTCTAAGCACAAACTTCACTTAACTTGTTTAGGGCTCACCAGGGCGAGTAACACCTTTTTAAGACATGCTATCTTCCAGCTGGTCACACATCTGTAGATCGCTGTCCGACACGCTCAGGTACGTCTGCAAACACGTGTACGAGAAGCGCTTTCCTCCAGGCCCCTCCTCTATCCATGGTGATTGGCGGGCCAAATCCTCCAATCAGCCGTCCCCGCCTCTTTCAGCAGTAGCCAATCACAGACCCCGAGCGCCTCCTGACTACTAGATACTGTTTACTAACAGATCGAAGCTGGGGAATAAGGGGTGTGACCGTTCTGGGGAGGTCAGGGAAGGGAAGGTCCTGACTGCGCGTGCGCATTAGGGGAAATGGGCGGGGCAGAACCGCGGGTCTCTCACCAATCGGGTCGGTCGCGCTCCTCCCTCTCCTGCCTCCCCGCCAAGCAACAACAATTCGAGGAGGGGGCGGGGCAGCTCGTGCGGCGTCAGGGCGGACTGTCCAATGGGAGCCGGCGTTGACAGATGCGCGCACCCGGGGCCCAATAAGCGGTGGCGGCTCGAATGGCTCCTCTACATTGCTGGCTGTGGGCGGAGCGGCTTGAAGGAGGAGGCGGCGGAGCAGGGGGACGGTTTGGTTGCGCGGTACTAGCGGTGCCCGCCGAAGGGGGAGGAGGCGGAGGAGCGAGCCGTGCGGCCAGAGCGGGAAAGAGACTCGTCTCGGCGTCCGAGTTCTGGAGCCGCCGCACTCCGGCTCCTAGGGCTGCAGCAGGAGCTTGTGACGGGACGGGCGTGCGCGGTCTCCCGGGTCCCCTCGTAGAACCCCGCGGGATCCGAAAAGGGAGAAGATGGAGGAGGGCGGCAGCGGCGACGGCGCCGCGGGGACCAGCGGGGACGGCGGCGCCGGGGAAGAGCAGCTCCTCACTGTCAAGCACGAGCTGCGGACGGGTGAGCGACCCCGCCCTCTGCCGGCCGGGCCCGGCGCGGGGGCGCGCCCCGAGGGCACGCGGGTGCCCGCGCGGGCGGGGGGCG